>NW_020528082.1:172500-243641 GCF_003368295.1 Carassius auratus
CAATCTAAAATAAAATGGCTTCCATGTGTTTAAAAAAATGTATTTCTTTGTTTTTCTTTTCTGTTCTTTTCTTTAATAGTAAAATATATATATATATATATATATATATATATATATATATATATATATATATATATATATATATATATACTCAGCTAAAACCCATTCTAAATGCATTGTACTTCGCTGCCAATCTTTGCTATGGAACATTAACTTAAGATACATTACAGTTAAGTGAAGCATAGCAGTTATACTTAACAGCATCTTCTGTGTAAGAGAAAATTACTCGTTTCCAATTCTAGATTTGGAGAGAACCATACTGCATCTCTTGTCTTTCTTCAACACTGTGTGAAAAAAAAAAAAAAAAAAGTTTCAGCTGTTTATGCATCACCATATTACAGTATATGCCATATCAATCACTCTTAACTTTAAAATTGTCAAATTAGTTGAAATAATAAGTAGTATACAAGTAAGAGAAAAAAAAAATATGATAAAGCTGTTTTCTAAAATGCGTAATATATATATATATATATATATATATATATATATATATATATATATATATATATATATATATATATATATATATATATATATCTGAGAGACATTATGAATCTATGTTCCTCCAGCAATCACTGAGGCTTGATGGGGAAAGGTGGCTTTTGACATTGCTGTTTTTTTAAATGAGGTCTGCATGAATCATTACTGCTGATTTTAGCCAGATTGATTGGGCAGGATTGCACACAGATGAGTGTTGTGCATTAACAGGCCTCTGCTCTTCATCACGAAGCCCAGAGTGGAGCATCAGCACTCAGCTGTCATAATTAAACAGGCTGATTGAGGTTCTTCATTGTGAGATCCAGTGAAGACTAACCTGCAGAATCCATCATGGGGTCAACTGAGCATACCTAAGGGTTTAGAAAAAAATTATAATAATAATAAAAAATAAAAAAATAAATCCCATTGTTGTTCTTTACAGAGAATCTGATTTTAATGATCAGATGGACTTACCGGCAATTCATATAACTTATTTCGTTATAAAGTATGTACCTCTTTCACGTCTGCTTGAAACACATATTACCCTGACAACCTCAGGGACTAATATCATAATAAAGTTGAAAGTGACAATTAATGTCACTGTACATTTGTGTTTCTAATTCCAAAAGAGGTAGGTACTAGAAAGTCCTTCATTCTTAAACAAGAATGGATGTGTTTTTGTTTATTTTGGTGATTATTCAAGTACCATTTTAGGGAAACAGGCTTTACAGAAAAGGAACAACAAAGCAGTTTGCCGTTGTAATGAAAATACTCAAGACTTATTCTGCAGATCCACAGGAAATTGAGTTTTTACAACAGAAACAATGCATTTCAGAATAACAGCATGCGGCGATTTGGCTTTTCAAAGGCAATCTGCCCTTTTTTGTTTCTCTAACAGCTATTGCACGCAGATGAATGCAGTGCATGTACTTGGAAAAAGACTGCTGTTTGTGTCACTTTGTCTTCTGAAATAAAAATTCTGCAATTCTTTGTTTTACTTGTGTAAACTATTGGATAGTCTTGTACAGGCCTGCTGCGTGAATTATGGTTTTCCTGATAGCTTACACTTTATATTCGATTTCAATCCAACATTTAAGATCATTTGGAAAATATAAACCCGATTCCAAAAAGGTTGGACACTGTACAAATTGTGAATAAAAACAGAATGCAATGATGTGGAAGTTTCAAATTTCAATATTTTATTCATAATACAATATAGATGAGATATCAAATGTTGATTTCTTCCTTTTTTTTTTTTTTTTTTTTTCTTTTTTTTTTTTGAAAGAGTGTAGTGGATAATGAACTGAAAGTCTCTGACATTCAAAGAAAATATCTTATTTCCGAATGGCAAAATAAGATGTATAGTTTAAGAATAAAACAATGAATGCCACTACACAGTAAAAAGAGTTTTGGAATTATGAAGCCATCCGATCAAACAGATTGAATTATCCGACTGAAATTCATGACAGAGTGCTCAATAACTCCCAGTATATCTTGTTGTTAAAAGCGTTTGGAAACTGCGACTTATGCATACCAAGGATATTCAAATACACCCAAGGGCTTCCACCATAACACGCAGGTATCATTAGTTGGAGAATACCCAGGGAGCGAAGTGGAGGGGATCTGAGTTAACCCTTGTTTGAATCCCAAGGGGGCAGCAGGAACCTTGTCTTTAATTCACCTGCTCTTGAAGGAAACTCAAAGACTTGCTTGTAGGGTGTTGCTGCTTGCTTGGCGCATTCGCAAGAATGGCAGCTGCACACTGAGCCATTTCTCTCTGGGAAATAAGGCTTATTATTGTAAACAGTGAATAATTAAAATCATATTCCATGAGCCAAAATCTTTTTATTGCATTGCTAACATGCCTCAGTGTAGCTAATGAGATTTTGGTAATGGGCCGTACTATCCCACAGGTATTGTAATGGATGCTGGTATGGACACACTGAGCACGGGCTGGAAATTGCCTAGCCTTGGGCCTCTCACCCTTAATGAGCTTTGATTTCTTCAAAGAACAGCCTACAAAGACTTTTTGAACCTTGTTCTTTTTCTTGTATTCGTTTTTCTTCTCCAGACAAGTGTAGGTCTGCGAAAAATAAATAAATAATGCAATTTAACAATTAATGTATAAATTGAGAATGTCTTACATCCAGGACTACAGTATCCAAAACTACACTATAATATTTGGGTGTGGCTGTCTGTCATTTTCTAGGAAGAGTCTTAACTGTGATCTCTTAGTCTCAGACATAGTCAAAAATTCACCTGAGCTGCTTTGAACATTTTGACACTGTTGTGTGAAGGTTCTGAAGGGATCACAAATGAAACATCTGAGATCTCAAAGGATCTGAGCATGACTTCTGTTTCAAGAAAAATCTCATTGAACTCCATGAAGCTATTTTCAGCACAGCAGCTGTGAACCAGCAGTTGAGGAGGTGCAGCATTTCAGTGTTTCCGTGTGTTGATATTTCCTGGTGTTAGAAACTGTATTAACAGGTTTACTGTATATCTATAGGTGACGCACAGTACTTATGAACTTGAGCCTAAGTGAAGCATAGTGCAGTCGGGTGGTAAATAATGTGAAATATTTCCCGAAAGAGTTTTATTAAAAATTATTTTATTATTTGTGAAGAATGACTGACCGCAAAAATGCCACCAATCGTATTGCTATTATACAATTTGCTTTAAATTGTATTTTTTTTCTAGTTAAGTTCAGCACTATAATATTTAAGTACAGCTAAATTGGAAGTCATGGAGATTCACGGGTTAAAAAGTATGGCAACCATGCTACTAGTTTTCAATCTCAAGTGACTTGATCTTGGGTTTCAGCCTTGGTGAATCTGAGCAACGCCACAAGTTTAGCTCTCTTAGCATCTGTTTCAACATTTAGTGTTAATTGGTTTGACGAGCTCATATGTAGAAAGACAGGCAGAAACACTCACTGATTCCAAATACTTGATCTAAAGTCTTATTTCTTGTTGCTACCAGCTAAAATTACAACTCAATCAAATTCTCTCAATGACAAGATGATTTTTGTGGGTGGCTGCATTGCTGTTAAAACAAAACTTATTTTAAAAGATAAGCCAATTTACTATTTTTTTTTTCTAATTATGCACAATAACTGTCACGTCAAACTTCTTTCACAAGCACTGAATGCGGAAGCATCTATATTTCCCGAAGGAAAACAAACAAAACCAAGGAAAATGTAAATGTAACAAAAAAATAAAGAAAGAAAGAAAAATTCTCAAAAAATCACAGCGAGACAGCGTGTAGTCCCAGCGTCAGACAGCAGAGCACAAAGCAGGTAAAGAGGTGTGATGTCTTTCAGCAACTACTCAATGAGGAACAGATGCTGACCTTTATTCAAGAGTCACTGTGGGGAACAGACACGGAAAAAATGCCAAAAATGGCCCACCGTCATTTTGCTAACGAGACATGCCAACACTCAGCACAATCAGGCGATTCATTAAGCAAAGCCTCTGCAGAAGCAGTGCAGAAGACATGCTCAAGTCACCTCAACAGGTACATTGATGAGACTAAAGATCAGTTGTAATATTGGAGGCATGAAAAGTTATAGATTTGGATGTGTTCCTTTTGATTCATTCTTCATAGATCTGTCTATACAAATTTCACATACTTTTTTCTCTGCCTAAGGCTGGCCACACACTAGAGGATATTAAGGCCACTTTGTACTCCCGTACGATCCTCTATTGTGTGGTGTCATTATGATTATTTCAATGCTCCCCATCGAGGCACAGTGTCCCCAAACTCAAATCCTAAATATCAAACATTGACATGACTCTTGATTGGGCTGCCTCTGAGGTAATAGCTGCGATAGCCAATGAGAGCGAGCATGGGAACGTTGCATGCATCTATAGCTGAAACTATAACGGAAAGCAGAGTTCTGAGAAAGATTACCACCCATATTGTTTTTTATATTTAGTTTTTCGCTGCAGAATGTGTGCCAGGAGAGCTGGCTGACAACGTTGATTGTTCTTCATTTGTTTTCCTTCTCTAGTCAAGTTCGACCTCACAAGTCTCCGTGAGATCTCCTGTCACTGTGATATGGTTCCTTAAAATCATCAAAGTCAAAAGTCAAAGTCAAAGTGCTTTCGTGAACCCATCAGCAGGCGAGCTGCCGCATTCTGGACTATCTGCAGTCTGGAGAGAGAGGCCTGACCAATACCTATATAGAAGAAATTACAATAATCCAGGCAAGATGAAATAACAATTAACAATTATTTGAAAGTCTTTAGAAGACAGGACATATGTCACCTTGTTGAGTTGTTTCAATTGGATTTTTTTTTTTTTTGTCCAATATAAAATTACAATCCATTATTATTGTATTATTATTATTATTTATTTATTTATTTTATTTTTTTATTTATACATAGGGCTTCATAAGTGGTTTCAATTAACCAAGGTTAACATCTGATGACTGACAAGTACCTACCATTGCATAACTTCTGTTTAATGTTTATGAAAATTAAGGAAAAGTATTGGCATCCAGGCCTTAATTTCCTCAAGACACTGCAATAGGGATAAATAGGGCTAAAGATCAATACATATTTTTGTTTCAAAGACAGATAAATGTGCGTATCATTTGCATAACAATGAAAATAAATACCAAATTTCCTAAAAATATGTCCTAAGGGGAGCATATTCAGGGAGAACAGAATAGGCTCTAAAATGGTGCCCTTGGGGCACCCACAACTGAAAGAAGCATTTTAGGATACAAAGTTCTTTCAGACAAATAGGATCTAAACCATCCCAACAAAGTACCCTTAATACCAACACATTGTTCTTAGCGTGTAATCAAGATTTTATGGTCTGCAGTATCAAATACAGCCAAAAGGTCTAGTAGAATTAAAATCGCACATTCCCCTTAGTCAGTAGCAAGAAACAGGTCATTAAAAACTTCACCCGTGCAGTTTCTGTACTATGTAGAAATGTAAAACCAGACTGAAGCACTTTGTGAATACCATGTAGATCTAGAAATTACTGTTCATATACAACCTTATCCAGTAGTTTGAAAATAAACTGAAGTGTTCTGTCATTTCTAGTGGTAATGTTTTTGTTTGAAGAACTATATGAGCCTTAACACAATGTTTTTATTTTAATAATTCAAAATTGTAGCTGTTTGACTGTGGCTGCAAACTACCAATCAAATATTTGGGGTCATTAAGTTTTTTTTTTTTTTTTTTGAAAGAAGTCTCTTATGCTTACCAAGCCTGCTTTTATTTGATTTAACAACAGCAACAATTCTATTAATAACAACAACCACATGAAATATTAATATTTAAAATAACCTTTTTTATTTTAATATATTTAAAAATGTAATTTATCCACCATTACCATTATTGATATATATATATATATATATATATATATATATATATATATATATATATATATATATATATATATATATATATATATATATATAATTTTTTTTTTTTTTTTTTTTTTTACTATGCAGATTGTCAAAGCAGATTTGCAGTACAGTAATTTAAAGCAGAATTTTCACCCTCATCATTACTTCAGTTTTCAGTGTCAAATGAACCTTCATAAATCATTCTAATATGCTAATTTGGTGTTTAAGTGACATTTATAATTATAATCAACATTGAAAACTAAAGTTGAAAATAATGACGTTTTCACAATAAAAATCTTTAATATCTATTAATACAATGTGTCTTTGCTGAATAAAAGTATTAATATCTTTTTTTAAAAAGTGTACAGTATATAAGGATATAAGGAAACACATTTGTTATGTGTTTGCATTTTGATTTATGCTTTCACTAGCACAGCTGTGGTAATGTGATGGATAGAGAGTTGAGAATATGTGAGAATATTTCTGCTGTCAGCTGCAACCAGCATCAGCATTAAAATAACCAATTCCAGTACCGTAACTTCAACCATTACTACACACACATAATGAAATGCTGAAGAATTAGATGTGCTTCTTCTGTAGTAGATGCAACCCTCCTGCTCTTGCACTTTTCAAAAAATGGTACAAAATCAGCCTTGGCAAAAAAAGGAGAAACAAGATGAAAGAGTTTTGACATTATGAGTATGGTTTTAACAGCAGGTTTCTATTGCACCATTGCATGGCCATAAAATGTCAGCTGCCTTTTAAAGACCTGTTATGGGAAAACAGGATTTTCTGTTCACTTTTGAAATAAAAGATTTTGATCTGCTGTGTAGGCATGCGCTGAGACAGCACAAAGCTATTTTCCAAGTTCACCATTTGCTAAACTTGATCTAAAGGGTGTGAATAGCTCAATTATTATGGCTTTTTCTAAACAAACCTAGGGGATTTATCACAATTTGCACCTGCACTTTTGTAGAAATCATGTTTGAGCGTTGGAATTTTTTTGCTTGGTGGTATACAATCAAAACCCAAGGGCTGTAATCTCAAAGAACAGACTGTCAAGACCGTGATTTTGATGGGTTTCCAGAATCACTCTCTAACATAAATGAGGCTTTTGATGGTGGTCTGGCAGAAGGCATAAGAGACATGATGATCAGCCATATTTAATGCCAGCTGTGTTCCTCTTCATATAATGACATCAATTCGGTACAGAAAGATGTCCGATGACAATATGTTTGTTCCCCGAGTACCAGTGGATCAAAACACAGCGGCAATTTAGTGATTCTCAACTGGTTTCACTTTTCATTGGACATCAAGTGGTGACCCCATATGGTACCAAATCTATTTTTCACAGGGGTTTTCAAAAGCGGTGCTCCTGATTTGTCCTTGGTGGTACACTCACATAAATGAAGGTACAAAAGCTGTCTCTGGGGCGGTATGTTTTCAAAAGGTGCTAAGAAATATAATTTAGGTAGGTACTGATATGTATTCTTTAGGGGTAAATAAGGCGCAAAGGTATATATTTTGAAAGGCACTGCCCCAAGTGACGGGATTTGTTTATTTTTGAAAGTTTAAAAATAAATAATTAAAAATAAACATATTTACTTCAACCAAAGCTAAGTGAAGTTGAATGGTATGTGGATATGTATGTATATGTATGTATATATACTGACTATGAGTATTTTATGATTCTTGAACTATGCTATAGTACAAACAGACATCTTTAAATCACAAAACTGAAGTATAACTTGAGGCATTTGGTCAATAAAATAAATTGCACCAGTCTATAAAAAGATCAAAACATCTATGCTTTCTAATTCAGTCAAAGAGAGAAAAAAAATAAAAAGAGATTTAAATAAATGTCCTTTGTTCTTTGCAGTTCTTTGGAACCTGTTTTTATGTAAGTATTCAACTTAATTTACACTGCGAGAAAGAGAATATTAATCAGAATGTTTTGTTCTTTGACATACGTGAACATTCACTTTTTTTCCACTTGCATGAAAGTGCGAGAGAAGAGAGAGAAAGAAAGAGAGAGAGAGAGATGGATTAAACCAGGCAGAACCGAAACAGGGGTAGAGCGCTTAATAAGGAGCTAGCCCTTGAGCTCAGAGGACGGAAGACAAACATTTCCCCCACCGACACACATGCCAGTTTGATGATAACTACCTGTAGAGAACTATAAATTCACAGGCTATTTGATTGTGTGGAGCTCTGTACTGTTATTATGTGTTCAAGTACATGGTGTAAGCTACACAGTGAATAGTGTGCAAATAACACACATTCATTTTTCTTGAAGTCTCAATTTTTTGCTCATGGAAGGAATGCATGAGCTGATAAAAGCATACCTTGAATTCAATGTAAGCTGCTTTTAATAAAAAAAGTGTCAAATGCATTACAGTATTTTTGTTAATCACTTATTTGCATTTTATGTTTGTTAAAAACTGGATGAAAGGTTTGTGAAAAAACTAATCAGCAGTGAAGGATCCTTCTGAAGAGAGCCGTCTAAAAGAGCAGCAGACTGTCATCTTTCAGGCTGTCTGACCTCTCCACCAGGTGCTAACACAGCTCTCTCGTCCTTTCTTCTCTCTCTCTAACGCTCATTCCACTCCAGCGTTTGAAGTGGATGGTAATTCTCTCGGTTCCTTTAGCAGAGCCATTTCGTACACGACAATGAGAAGAAAATGAAGAGAAGTCTATAAAAAGAGTTGCAATATTAGCCTAGACTCATTTGTTTTCTTGTAATTAATCCATGGCCATGCGCCACAAAGTCTGTTTATATTCTGTCCTGAAGATTTCACGTTTCCTACAATGCAGCGACTTTAAATGCACAGCTGTCCTTCATATTGCAGTTCATTTCATGTTTTAAAATAATAATTGTCTTTACAGGGGCTATTGAATTTCTTCTTGATAAATTCTAGAACAGTTGTTTACTTCAAGACAAAATCATTTTTTTTCAAAGATTCTCCAACTGATTAGAAAATAAGCTACTACGAGTGCTTAAATCAGATTTTTTTGTTTTTTGTTTTTTAGTCTGATAAATCATGTCAGTATTATCAGAGTTGTCAACAAAAACAGCAGCAACAGCATTCTTCCATGACAAACTACAAACTGACTGCTTATGAAGCTGAAAATACTGTTAAACTTTAATGATCCGCTTATCAACTACCACAGTCTCAGCTTCCTGTTTCAATGTATAGCCCATGTCTTGTTAATGTGCAAAATGATTGACATGTAGAAAGCGATTTGCTAAGCAACGAGTCTGAGGTTAATTGTTGCTGATTCAGAGCTTAGGACGGTCACAGAAACGGATGTGATATTTCAGGACACCTAATATATAAGGTAATAGATCATATATTTTTGAGTATTTGTATATGCTGATCGATAAAAAAAGACATTTCCCACCTATCCAGTGAAAATAAATGTGATCTCCCTCCAGCGAACCAAAGTGTTGGTCTTGATTATTATCATTATTAGGTTGTTATGAGAAATCATCATCCTCTCACAACAAATTTTGCATAGTAAAAAGCAACGCAAGATTCACTGTGTAGTGATAAATTGTAGTTCGCCCCCAGAATTGTTGTGGGCTTTGTCTCACACAAAACTATCATAAGGCTTCAGATGTTTTAGGTATATATCTTCTATAACTTTTATGGTGCTTTAATGGGACATTGTGGCACTCTTTGCTTTTATTGTATGGTAAAGAGCAGAGTCGTTCTGCCTAACATCATCTTATGTGTTCTGCGGAAGAAAGAAAGTCATATAGACCCCGAGCAACATTAAACATTATTGAAACTTCATAATGTTTCACTTGATTATACATTTAGTCAGGAATTATAGTTTGGAAAAAGTATTTGGAAAAAGTCTAACTAGTAAAATCTTTACACGTTATGTGAAAACTAGTACAAATAAATAAAAAGAGACTTACTCATGTTTATGATCTCTGCTGAATAAAGTGCTTCATTCTTTTTTCTGAGGAAATCCATTTCTCAAATCCTCAACCACATCACATCTTTTTGGAGTGATTTATATCTTATTCCTCTCATCGCGAAGCAAACAGTAAAATAAAATAAAAACTTGAAGAACAGTCTGGCTGCTTTTTCTTCTGTGTGGGTGTATTCAAGCCGCGCGCTTCAGTTTGAATCTGAATAGCGCGTTCAGCGCGGGGGCGTGGTCACATTAGATATAATGAGCGGAGATATGAAAAATAGACATCGCGTTGTTTTCATATGGATTACTTTATCTCTGAATATTTGTTTTCGGCAGCACCTGTTTAGTTTAAAAAGTAGACATTTCAGACTTTCTATAGATATCTCTCTCATATCTCTTCGTTGAGTATTCACGGAGTTACAGTTCATTTTAATGACATGTTTGTACATGACGATCAGCGGAGACAAACACTGCAGACAGCATGCCTTGTTTGTTATCTTTATTTTATAAGTGCACAAAGGTGTTTTGTTATTATGTCTGTATCCAAAAAAAAGTAGACCCTTTACAGATTCGATTGATGTATTGCTCTTATCTGTACGATTAAAACTGAGAGTGTAATTTCTAAGTTGTAAGTTCTTTTCGGGGTTATCCGGAGAAAATGACTCAAAACGCATATGCGTTAATGGACTTCAGAGGGTTAAAGAGCCACACAGATGGCAAATCAAAAATTACCTGTATTACAGTGTATAATGTAGCTGTCCATCAGTGTAAACAATGTGCAAAGTAATTAAACCAAAAAGTACCCGATTTATAAAGTTATTGGCTTCTAAAGTAGGCTAAGCAGTCGACTCTGAATCGCTGAAACTAGTCGTTATAAATTTCAAATCTTTTGCCCATCCCTATGTGCGTCACTAGGAACACTTTGCATAATAATCTCCGCCTACGTCTTGGGAGAAACGGAACTCTGACCTGCTAACTCTGCTGCTAACAGATATTCTGTGATAAAGTAATCCATATGAAAACAACGCGATGTCCGTTTTTCACATCTCCCTTTGTTATATCCAGAGCCATGGCTCTTGTTATATCTAATGTGACCACGCCCCCGCGCTGAAACGATCTCTGAGAATTGAGGTAAATTTAAAATGATATTTTGACAAAATGACAATGTTTTTTAACCTTGGATGGATTTAAACCTATTGTACAGGACTTATAAACAGTGAAGCTTAGAACTTTCATCTTACTGGCTCTTTAAGACAGAATTTTCATTTTGGGGGCAAACGGTTCCTTTAAGAGATTTGAGTTAATTCCAGAGTGTGGACACAATAGTAAACAGCCTTGATATCTATTTACGGGAAATGCATCATTAAAAACTGGACCATTTTTTGTGTAGTCCTAATTAAAACAGCCTTGATTTACAAGAGTCTGTGCAATAAAAAAAAATAAAAAAATACAACACTTTGCTTATGTTAAACAGAAACCACATAAGTCGTTATATGTTTAAATATGGATTATTAAACAAATACATTGCCCTACGTTCTCTGGAAACCGTTTATTGTGGACTAAAGTTGTCACACTACTAACTTTAACTTTCTACACACTGCACGATTTTAGCAATCCCATAAAATCATTACAAATTACACTGCAACATTGATTTAATAAACTTGGGTATGAAATGCATGTAGACTGTACAATTATGAAACCAATCTACTCGTATGATATGAATAAATGACATTGTATTAAAATTATTCACATATAGACATATAGACAATAAAAAACCTAGACAATAGTGAGCAATAATAATTCACCACACGGCATGATGGTGAGGTGATGACAAATTCAAGGGCACAGCTTCAACTAATTAATTATTAATTTGTTTAGTTATATAATTTATAAATTGAATAAGAGAAAATACAGGGATTCTGTAATGGGTAAATTTGACCCACTGGTGCTTATAAGTATAAATGTCCCATTTTTAATCTGTTTTATATAAATGGTTTTTAACACCAGGGGATTGTAAATTACACAATTTTAGTTAAAGACAATGGTTGGGTGACTTGAATGTGTTATTGAAAATCTATAAAATGCACATTTGAAAAGCAGCCATGGGGTAAATTTTTCAGTTCTAGTGTTAAAGCTGAAGTGTGCAATGAGGATTGTAAAAATAATGATTGTTTTCAACCAGGTGTCCCACTAACAAAACGGTGTGCAATGCTCTGTCCTAATATCCTCTTTCAAGTGTTTTTGGTAAGTCTGATGTTTATAAAGCCAGGTGGAACAAATAGCTGTATCACTATCATCTAAGATTCTCTAGTTGACCCGAAAGAGAAAACTGGCTGTATAGGTGACATGCTAAAGTGTGCCTTCCAAATTGCTGTTTGACACATTTTATCTTGCATAGCTATTAATGTCTACATGCATGCACTTGTATAGAGTATGTTTGGGTAAAATGGGAGCTTGGTCAATCCAGACACTTTCAAACTATTACATTCTGTCTAATGAGGACATTTATGCATTGAATAAGCCACTGGTTGTCTGGTGAGTTGTTTTGCTTTAACCGTGCTTTTAGGAGTACTAACAGTCTCTCTCCAAAGGAAGAAGAAAGCATCTGCAATATTTGTTGTTGACTGCCCGGTTCAACACACAACTATTAGCCTCTGTCAGACTGATCAAACAACTGAAGATGAAGAGTAAAGATGTCTGGGCTGAGAGAGAGAGAGAGAGAGAGAGAGAGAAAGCGAGATGCTACCTCAGACGACTCGCTCATCTGCTCTCTCACCACCATTCCTTTGCTTTTCAGTCATTATTCATCTGCTACCCCTCCCTCTTTATCTCGTTCGCTCCTGGACTATGTTTGATTCATGCCAGAGATGATGCACACTCCACTATATACGGCATGAGGGAACCCTGTCTCTACATCCATAATTCAGATCCCCCTTTCTCTCTTTCCGTGTGTGTGTGTGTGTGTGTGTGTGCGCGCGCATCCTCATCCTCTCGCACATTGCTTGTGACGTGCAGTTGTCGATGCTTGGGGTAGAAGATTGCGCCGTATAGAAGAGTAGCATCCATGAAAAAAACACAGGTAAGAGAGAAATCCCTTGCTTTCTCTGCAAAGTTCAACATTTCAGAAGATAAATGAATATTGACGGAATGAGGTGTGGATTATGGACATTTGAAGTTAGTGGGAAATACAGATAGAAAGGCATGACATGGAATGAGATTGGGAGCTGTGGAGTGATTTAAAAGGAAAAAAGAGATGCGTGGGTAATTTGATGGTAAGGAATGGGTGGCGCTCGATGTTGTCTTACATGTGATGCATCGTGCAATTAGAGCCACTCTCTGGGAAAGTTATATCACTGCGGTTTAGTTTATGTGTTTGTGGCTGCTTGTTGCGAAATGACTCTGTTTATTCATTCACAGAAGCCTGTGAAGGCACTCATACTATATTCATGGGATGTTGCACCTTGATCAATTGAAGAGTGTGTGTTTGTTGATGAGAACAGCTTAATAATGCAGTCACTTGTGGATTGTAACACATTTGCTGGTGGACTTTTTTGAGACTGCATGAAATAATATACAGTATATGACAAATGCATAATATGATGACAAATGACTGTGTTTATGTATTATATATGTGTGTGTGGTCCTGGTAAACCCTATGTTATAGGGACAAAATGTCTCCATGAAGATGGCAATATCCAAAATCCTTGTCATTGCGGGGACATGTATCTGTCCCCATTAGAAAACAAGCTTATCATACAGAATACAGTTTCTTGAAAATCTAAAAAAGTTTCTTCTGAGAGGTAGGTTAATGTGTAGGGCAATATAAATATACTGTTTGTACAGTATAAAAACCTATTGAAAATCTATTGAATGCCCCCATAAAACATGGAAACCCAACGTAGTGTTGTGTGTGTGTGTGTGTGTGTGTGTGTGTGTGTGTGTGTGTAAAAAGAAAAAAAAAATTGCTCTATAGATATTTTCTGATATTCTTCTGCTTTACCGCTGAGAAAAACTAGTAATCTCACATCATGTCAACTGTCTCAGACGGTACACAGACATGCCAAGATACCAACTTTTCTAAGACTAACTTATCTGTATTATCTGAGTGTTTTATAGCTCTTTATTTTTAATATATGCGGACAGTTGGCTCATTTAGGTCTAATTTAAATTTGGAAATTAGACAAAAATTACATAACAGGCACTTTTCATGTTTATTGCCATCTTACGATGAATCACATGTTGTTTTCCTAAACTGTAAGTCGCTTTGGATAAAAGCGTCTGCCAAATTAATCAATGTAAAATGTAAATGGTTAATTATTATTACAGTTTAGATTAGATTTATATTACAATGTAACTGAAAACTAAATTCTCCATATTTTCATAATGTTTGTTTATGAAATATTTACTCCATAGTTTTTTGGCAACAAACTAAAAGTGGAAAAATATTGCCTCAGTTCCTCAAAGAGTTCATTATGAATAAATAGAACAGCAATGCTTCCATAGACTGCTATATGTGCTTTTAGCATTTTTGTGATATTTATTTTTTTCAGCTCTTGTGTTTACAAGCCACTAATGGATCTATATAGTGTATCCACATGTCCACAAAGTTACAAAATTAAAAACAGAAATATTCAGTGCACCTAGTAAAGGTTATTTTATAGCTAGGTATACAGGTCAACTTTCAGGATGAAACACACACACACACACAAACACATATCAGTAGCTGCCTGTACAAATGTGTGAAGCTTTGCATTGAATGCAACACTCTTTCCAGCTGGCGCCCCAGAGCTGATAAGAAACCTGACACAGCATTTCACACACTGGCTTAACATTGCATCTTATAACCATGACCTCATTATAAACACACCTCTGTAAACGGACCAAGGCTACACAAATATCTACTGATTCATTTTAGAGAACCGGTTCGTTCGCACATTGAATTTGTCATTTGCACAATCATTGATCAAACAAATGATTCAGTGATTTATTTTTACTTTATTCAATTTGAAGCAAAGTATTTATTTAAATGCTGCTGTTCTTCACTATGTTTTCTACCCACATAAATTAGTGTTTCTCTAGCTTATTTATCTGTATTCATTTTGCAATTATGTTTAATATTAATGTTTAAGATGTTTTTGTGCCAAATAATTATGTCTCGTAAAATAGTTTTTAGTAGATTATGTCCTTTTACATTTGTTTATGGTACTATAGTTAAGCTTTAGTTTTAGTTTTACATTTTTTTGTGTGTTTTTATTGTAAAATTAAGTCAAATGTAATGATGTCACCATCATTTAGATATTTTTGTTCCATGCAGATAAATGCTCCAATCGCAAAATTTCGGTTCAAAGTTTACTTAAATGTCTGTTACATTTTTTGTAACTTTTAGTGGAGTTAACTTTCATCAAATGGTTGCCTGACGGTAGATTACTTTAAATCACAAGAATCTTATTCTGCTACGGTTTCAAAGGAGCTTTCTCAACACAGAGAACAACACACGAGTCAGATGGCATGTAACATGCTGGATCCAATTCTCACTATTCTGCTCTAATATTGAAGTCATCTGCTGGGACCCGGAATGCCTTCAGAAGCAGGAAGGCAAAAGGCAGTGTGGTACTGTCTGAGAGAAAAACAGAGACAGAAGCATCTGTCAAGGATGTGAGATGTTTCTGTAAAAAGAGAAAGAGGAAGAAAATATTGTTTTTCTGTCTGGCTGTGTATCTTGTGTGCTTACTGGTTTCGACGGGAAGCAACTTGTTTTTAAAATGTCTTGAATTAAGAGTGGGCTTAAAGGATGCTAATGATTAGACCTGTAATGGCCTGTGTGTGTGCCATCTGACCCACACGATTGTATTTGTGAGCTATAGGCTCATGAATCACTCTTGTTGCTTAAAACACATCTAGCATGCTGGCTGCGATTACGCAGCTGCTACCATTTTAACAAGAAATCAGAAATAGAAAGCTATGCTAACCAAAGGTATTTTCTCAGATACACAAAACAGTATTCACAAACCATTTTACATCCAGAATCTGGTGTGTTTCAAAGTGAAACTGGATATTCAGTGAGGGGAGATCCAGGAAGAGACATTTGAGAGACTTTTGCGTGAGGCATGATGTCAACCTGAAAAAAAAAATTAAAAAAAAAAGACATTACAAAAGGTATTTTCAGAGAAAGAGTATGATTTTATATTTTGATAAAATATAACAAATACAAGCATTTTAAAATATGCACAAGTTGATCCATTAATAAAGAAAATACGAATAGTTTTATATATGAGAACTGGCCCGGAAGCACACCAAATAACAAAATTATATAGTGTATCATCTGCAATCAATTTTATCATTGGGGCATATAATGAGACGTCAGCCTTATCCGGTTATGGAATTGGCAGCTTGGCTTTTACTTTCAATTGGCAAATTGTTGGTTTTGAGCAGTTTTGTCTTTATTTTTCATTGTTTTTATGTTTTCGTTTTCATTATTTTTCATTTAAAAAATCCCAGCAGGCACAGGACATCAATATAACATCAGGCTGACATTGTCAAACTATATCCATAGTTTCTATATTTGTTCTATGTGTAAATATAGTAGGCTCATTGTGTTTTTAGAAGCAGCATGTAGGCAAAAACGTCAAGGAATGATTAGCTTGTTGATCACTGTGATTTTCTCTAGGGTATGTTATATTTTTGTTGAAAATATTCCACATTGTGTATATTAAGACTCTTTTATCATGTTTTTAATTAGAAACTGATTTCAAGTGGATAATTTTATCCACCTTTCACAAACAACAGAGGGTTTACAGTTACAGTACTATTAAATTCTAAGAAATAGAACATGATTGCAGACATTTAGTGCACCTTCATTTATAATAGTAGCCTGCATTCTGAAATATTGATTTAATGGTGTGCAAAAGCAAATGATATTTAATAGCTGAGTTGCAGTGATCCTTATCTTTTTACAAAAGTCCCATGACTGTTTAAATTTGCCCTGCAATGTATCAGGCTAAATGTAATCGAGCATAAATAATCACGTTATAGTTTAATTAGGGTGTTTGTTAAATTGTTTAATTTCAGTCACATGTCATTAGATGTGATGAACATAGCATTTTTTTAAGCTGTGCAGCGATATAAATTCTTTAGCTGTTGTATTATTATATTTTATGCATTTAAAACTATAGTACTTGTTTGGACTGTGCTGTGCTCACGACATTTTTTATTTATATTTCATATGTTCATGGAAGTTTCCACTCCAAGGCCAAAGATATGAGCTTCTGTCGGTTCCAATTAAAGAGCATCTTGATCGTTGCTGTGAGATATCATAGAATCATTTTGTACAGTTGTGCATTCATGAGATGTAATGAGTGATGCTCTCTCTGATTCTGATATTTTATTCTGTTATCAGCGTTGTGATGCCTCGCAGCAAATAGATGCGTGCAGAATACATTATGACTATTCTCTTACACACATGCACACACACACAGGCACACTAAGGCTGGGCAATGTGCAGACTATTCACAATACACTTGCCATCATTTTGCATGTAAGTATTGCATAATACTATTTTTTTATTTGACAGTTTAAAGTTCTGAAAGATTGTGATATTAGACTAGCTTCACCAACTCTCATTGTCATATGAGAGTTGTTAACTTGCAAATATAAGAGTGTTAAGACAGAGATATTTTATTATTCTGTCAGAAGTTTCAAAACACCAAATTCCATAATATTAATTATAATTTTAGTATATGTCAAATTTCTGGTAAGTACGTTTGTTAAGAAGTATGTCCCCTTGCCACTAAATTGAACATTCTGGAAGGTAAAGTGTAATATTATTATTTTTTTCTCAACTGCACACATTTCATTACCGGTGGTTGATGTCACTCAGGTTGTTGAAACTCGTCATCTCTCGTGATAAATGAATGACTCCTAATTGCTTTGAATTATGTGACACCCTTGTAGGAGATCGTCCCAGTGTTAAAATGTGAAAAGGATTGTCTGTCCTCATGATGAATGACGCAGAGCTTCTTTGAATTTTTAACTGCTGGTAAGAAACGTCTTGAGATAATTAGCCACAAACACAGGTCTGTAGAGTGAATGTTCAGTTTGTGTTATCACTGGCTGTTTCTATCACTGTCAGTAACAACAGAAACAGAAACAGATAGGAATTGTTTATGCTGGTCTGTCAGTGGCTGTAAACACAAATAGCTCAAGGCACAGAAGAATGCATTGCAGTTTTTCCCATAACTTGCACACGGATGGAAAGAAAACTATCCGTTTCAGCTTGTGTTTTCAACAGAACTCATACACCTCGGATGGTTATTTTATGAGGCGTTATGTGGTTAATCATGAAGCAGGAAAGTGAGTTAACAGATGTTTCATGTGCAGCAAGGCTACAGGCGGTTACTCATGAAATGCATCCCAGCTCATAGATCTTTACTTGTTAAATATCTATCTATAGATCTCTACTTGTTAAATATCTATCTGTCTATCTGTCTATCTGTCTATCTATCTATCTATCTATCTATCTATCTATCTATCTATCTATCTATCTATCTATCTATCTATCTATCTATCTATCTATCTATCTATCTATCTATCTATCATATACTAACAGCTTTTATAGCCTTCCTGCGTTATAATTAAGAATGCAGATTAGGTCCAGAACATTGAAGACTGACACAAAAGAGAAGAAAATGTTAAATCAAGTTGCTATTTTTGTTTTCTTTGCACCCAAAAAGTATTCATGTAGCTTCATAAAATTACAGTTGCACCACTGATGTCATGTGGACTATTTTAACAATGTCCTTATGTCCTTTCTGGACCCTGAACGGAGTAATTGCTTTGCTGTCGATGGAGGGTCAGAAAGCTCTCGGATTTCATCAAAAATATCTTCAGTTGTGTTCTGAGGATGAACGAAGGTCTTACGGGTTTGGAATTACATGAGGGCCAGTAATTAATAACAGAATTTGTATTTTTTGGTTAACTGACCCTTTAAAATCTCGTTCATTATGGCTTAAATTTTTGCTGTGAAAAGTAACTTCACTTTTGCAGTTTCCTTTTCCATTCAGTCCTGATGAGAGAGCACTATGAAACCATGTTAAACCTCACACTACCTTGAAGAGCAGCATCCGCATTAACCTGCGTGCCAGCAGCAAGCTACAGACATTGGCCCTGACCTGTGTGCCTGTGGCCTATGGGAAAGAGAGAGCTGGGCAGAGTGATTAATGGTCATGATTAGCAGGTGAAGGAATGTGCTCTTATGGCCTAGAGCATCGCACCACATTTATTTCCTCAACTAACGTATCCTTTATGGAGGACAGCTTCCTCAAAGACACAAAGTGACCTAGCCAGGGGGAGCTGAGGAAACGTGGGTGGGATTTTTGCAATGGTAATGCGACATGGAAGCAACTCGTTGCTGGGAACAGAGCTGGCCGTTTGGTATGAATCAAATCCCACCGGTGCGTCATTGTTTGCATAGATAGCTGGCCCTGATATGGTTTTTGCATGACACATATTCAGTGAGATGTTATGTGGGCCATCTTTTAGATTCACAAAAAATCATTAACATGCAAAACTCTAGGCAAGATTTCACACTGATGCTTTCTGAGCCAAATAACCCGTTTAGTTTGAAGGAAAGCAGATACGTGACCTGGCCTAATCACTGCAATTGACACCAGCAGTTCATACAAATTTTTCAACACGCATTAGCATAGAGCATAAAACAGCATGTGTTTAAAAAAGAAAATGGAGTCAATTTTGAGTCTATGTTAAAAAAATAAATAAAAAATAAATCTGCAGATTCTGTATTTTCCTACTATGTGGATTCACTCTGTGCTCTTCAGGAAATATCTTTATTTTTGTACTGTTGTGTTTCTGAGACTGAACAGCTTTGAAATACATGTTTTTTTCTTCTCGTTTAGCTTCTAGGGGGAACCTCTAGTGATTTGACACTTCATAGGGTGCAAAGTGACAGATGACGACATTTAACCCATTGATTTGTCGCGTTTTATTTGATGTGTTTTATCCAAATATCAGAGAGTGAATGGATGTATAAACTCTCAGCCTGTTGCAAACAATACTTAAACACAAATTTACCTACCGCGGTAAGTCTAGAAATGGAAGATTAAACGAATATTTTTCTCAAAAAGCAAATTATGTAATTATTTATTCACATTCATGTTATACCAAACCTAAATGATTTTAGTTCTGTGGAATGCAAAATAAAATACATTGAAAAATGTCTGTGAAAATCCGTATGGTCCATGTTTTTTGCAGTATTAGAGTTTCGGACTTGTAATCCCAAGGTTTGTGTCTTGAGCCGGCAGGGATTGTAGTTGGGGGGAGTTTTTTTTTTTTTTTTTTTTTTTTGATTAACATGATTGATAGACATTGTGAATATTAGACTGCCGTCTCTTTAAGATCTGCAGACCGATATGCTTGAAGGTGAGTAAATCACAGATTATTAATTTCTGGGTGAACTATCCATTTAAATAGGCTGACTATTTTGTTACGATACCTCTTGTCCTGGAAATTTGACCTGTATTTAAATCAACGTAAATACTTCCTGAACTTCCGGAACAGTTTAGAGCAGTGTTATTTTAGTACAACTGAGATGGTAGTTTTCATTTACAGCAAATGAAAACATTTAAATACTTCTATCTTACTTCTGTTAGACTTTGAGTTATCTATAATACCCCAGCATTAAAGACTATTATCAGCAGTGTTTTGGAATATTGCAGTAAAGTGAGCAAGGATTTGTTTGACAGAGCTAATTAATGTGCAGCCTCATTTTATCAACAGTAAAGTTTGAATTAAATCAGTTTAATTATCTTTATGATGCATGTTTTAATCTTTGATATTGCTGGTACAATAAATAAATAAATAAATAAGATTAAGTTAGCATGTTTCAAATCAAGATACTTAATCTGTGGCTTAAGGAAGTAGTTGTCATATTATCTTGTTAATGTCATATCCAGTATAAACAGAATAATTAATGAATTGTACTTTGATTAGAGTTTTGAGTGATGTTTCTTTTAGTCCTCCCAGTGCTATGAATATAAACATGATTATGGCTTAAATATGTCCCCCACAAGCAGATGTATTTGTATATGTGTGTGTGCGGACAGTAAACTGTAGGTTGTTTTTTTTCTGTGTTTGTCACTCTTCTATTCACTTCTAGTGTTTCATTACACGATGTTCTTTCTTAGAAAGGTGACCGCACTCACAGTTTTTCCCCATCTTTAGAAACTAGTCAAGAAGATCAGCTTCATTTCAAACACACAGTCAGACACCAATCCTGAAGACTCTCATAACATGTTATTCTGTCAAAGTCAACAGGTGGCTCCTGCTTGTGCTTTGCACGCAGCTGAATCGATTAGGAAGAAGAATTAGTTTGCCTTTAGCAATAAATAAGAGACGGTTTGTTTGACAAGTGTTGTTTATTCTTTGTGCTCAGGAGAGAACGCAAAGCCTGAAGCTGTCAAACTGAGCTCTTGTGTACTCATATATAATGTCATGTTTTTATATCACACTAATGGATGCACAAATTAGTTTCCCCAAAGCAATGTGATTAACCTACAAAACAGAGCTTTAACTTAACTTTTTACCACATCTGCCAGTTATAGTCGACTTTCAGAGGGGCCTTAATAGTTTACACTCTGTGTACTATGACACATTGGTGTTGTTATATAGTCTTGCAGTTCATTTGATTCCTGATTTGTGTTGATTTACAGCCAAAACAAAGCAGAGGTGAAAGCTGGATCAGCTCACTGTTGTCATACTTCTATTTTTGTCATGCTGCAGAGCCGATCAAACTACCTTATTTTTTATCAACCAGTTTTGCTGTTTGTGTCACAGTAGATATATTTGGCAGCTGTCAATCAGATGAGTTTAGATACGTTGTAATGTTTGAATATGGCTCTTCCATTTAGAATCAGAATAGGGTTGCATTCATTTTATAAGACAAGCGTTTTACTTTTGTAAGTCAGTTTGCACTTATGTCAGTCGTAACTTTTTATGAAATTTTGATTTGTGTGAATCTTCAAATTACTGATGTGCAGCACATATAAAACAGTATAAAGTGCATGATTTTGCCAATCCATTGATTCAGTGTAAAAAAAAATAAAAAATAAACAAATAAAGTGTATACTGAGAAAAAAATTAACAAACAAAAAACACTTTGTTAATAGTGAATATGCTTCCTAATCTAAAGTGTTATTGAAATTTATCAGTAAAATATTTTATATATATTTTTTCAGTATATGAATTGAATTATCTTTTATTTTAAAATTAAATAATTTTAAATAAGTAAAACCGTATTTAATTTGTATTTATCGGTATTGCATTGTTCAAACCAACTGGCTGTTTAGTTTCAAAAACCAAATTAACGCAATAGCAAATCCAATTTTATCATATCGAGGAACCACACAAGGCATGTTAAGAATATCATGGCAGTTTTATGGAAATTTGGTTTCCTTTTGGTAGTATATATATATATATATATATATATATATATATATATATATATATATATATACGCATTGTGGAATCCAGAATGGATAGTGCAGCTCTGGTTGAATACATTTAAAGTTTCTCTTTTATATGACTTTAGTGCACTAGAAATGTAAGACTCCTGCTGGTTGGGGAATTTATGGTCATGATGTTGCTGAATCATTTGTTCACAGTAGGCCCATTGGTCTTGCTGACTTGTGGCAATATGTCTGTGTTAGGAGCTGAATATGGTGCTCATATGATTCCTGAGAGGGGAGCAACAGCCCTGAGACCATAAAGACATGATAGGGCTGTTTTTGGTGGAGAAAGCTGGAGCTTGAGTTGATTTGGGGGGGACAGTTAATTTATTTCCCCTCTGTACTTCATGTATGACCAGTAAAAATGGTCAAATGGATTTAAGATATTATGTTAACTATCGCCATTTTGTTCACTTCAATGTCACAGCTTCTCTTCAAAACCAAGCCCTTTTGTTTTTGGGTTCTCTAATCAGTATACAAGCTTTTATTTTCTTTCTTTAGTTCTTGAAAGGTTTTCTTTTTCATTTCTTTTTGGTCATATTTTTTCCTGAACATTCATTTATTCATTCATTCATTTGAAAATTATATATATACAATAAAATACTGATAAAAAAAAAGATCAGTTTGCCCATTTTTGTAAAATAATAATACAAAAATAAAAATAAAATAATAATAATATACAGGTGCATCTCAATAAATTAGAATGTAGTTAAAAAGTTAATTTTAGTAATTCTACTCAGTTTGTGAAACTTGTGCATTAAATAAATTCAGTGCACACAGACTGAAGTAGTTTAAGTCTTTGGTTTTTTTGATTGTGATGATTTTGGCTAGTGAATTTGTGGGTTTTTGTTAAATGTGAGCCAAAATCATCACAATTAAAAGAACCAAAGACTCAAACTACTTTGTCCTGTGTGCACTGAATTTATTTAATACACAAGTTTAGAATTTTTAGTTGAATTACTGGGATAAATAAACTTTTCCACGACATTCTAATTTATTGAGATGCACCTGTAAACTTTTTTTGTTTTGTTTTATACAAAAATGGGCAAAGTTTTTCCATGCATGTTTGCTTTTTTAAATATGTTGATTTTTTTTTTTGTTAATAAAATTGAAAAGTTTCTTACAATAAAAAAAAAAAAAAAAAAAAAAAAAAAACATGGCATTAACCTGTGAGCATGTGAGCCCATTGCCAGCAAACTCAAAAGAGACTGCTGTTTGATTTGACCAAAAAAAAAAAAAAAAGGCCGGACCTCTGCAAGCAATCTGACTCTGTTTTGCTGTTTACAGAGCTGATGACCGTCCCAGAGAAACCTATTTCATTGATATCTCTAAGGCAGTAGGGACATTTTATGTGTAGTATTCCCAAAATAATTGCATACAGCACCTTCAAGTCCTCAATCTTCGTGTTGTTCCCATGCAAAACTCAAAACTCCAAAAAAAAAAAAACAAAAAAAAAAGAAAGGACAAGAAAAGAAAGATGACAACCTCCATATGAACACAGCTGATACAATCTGTCTGCTACTTTAACAACAAATCACAAGAGAAAAGCTCCATGAACTTTGGCTGTTACGGAACAATCCCAATGGAGCAATGGCCTCATGTTCACTGCTGTGGTCAGTCATATGACCTCATAAAGGCCCTGTCAGATGAGTAGCATCAGGCTTCAACAAAAGCACCATGCACCACTTTGACCTCGACATGAAAAGTGTTGCAGTGTCATCTAAGGCTTATGCTTCAAGGCAATGAGTTTGATACATCATAGAAAAAAATAAAGGACTCACTGAATGTGAGTTAATTAAATTTTACTGTCTCATGGTGCACTTTAAGTTAAATCAGTTTAAGAAAATTAGTTTAAGAATTGAGGCAGCTTGACTAAACAGTAATAGAAAAAAAATTAATGGCTTGAAATATCTTTTCGAAAGTTTTTAAATTGTTTTGCTGTTTTTTTTTTTTTCTTTTGCCAAGAATCCTCTAAATATTCCTTCTAAAATATAAAGGCTGTAAAATATTTCATGTGTTGCAATCAAATATGCTGTATATATTTTAGTTATTTATATCTATTAGTGCTGTGACAGATGATAAGTAAGTGCGATGCTATGAAAGCATCTCAGAATTATTATTATTATTATTATTATTATTATTTTTTTTTTTTTTTTTTTTTTTCAGAATTCTGAGTTTATATTTATTGGGGGGGTGGGTCCTCAAAATTGGGAAATAAAAAGTACCATTACATAGATGTGTGTTCACTGTGGCTACTTTTTAACTATTTTCATTTCAAAGCAAACACATACACCAAGTTACTGCCACTACCGTGTCTAAAAATATATATTAACATATTATTCATTGAAGTGTGTATAAAAGTGGTATCACCCACACAGTCTTGCTGTTGTATCCATATAATCAGTTTGTGGTGTAACAGCCTAATTGATTGTCTTTCAAAGTAACCATAACCATTTCCCGTGCATTCATTCATTTAGTTCTTCTCCAGACATACATGTATTCCTGTGCATCAAGACACACAAGCGAACGGCTTGAGTGTTTTTCAGTGTGTACAGCTTTCACTTGATGCCATCTAACTGTGGATATTCTATGCACGGTACATTAGAAATGGCAATATGGGTTTAAATGCAACCTTGAGGGCAGGAAAAATAAGTTCTTAATTACTGCGTGGACACATAAAGTGGGGAAGCTTAGCATGCGGTGGAGTTATTGGAGTTCAGAACGCGGGCCATCAAATTCAGATGGATTTCCTGGACTGTCTGTTGCCATGGCAAGAGGACAAGTGCAGATGAGCCACATTTCAAATACCATTAAAGCTGTATTAACTCTCCTCATCGACTAAAGCAAAAACGCGTTAAGCATGCTAATCTGGAGAGAGAATTAAGAGAATATTGTGGGCACTTAATTGCCTGGTACTCTGAGATACACTGGAGACAGTTTGAACACAGTTCAAGAGAGAATAAAGAAATGGCATATTACAGACACACATATTAGAGTCTGGCACCCCAGCGCTAGTTAGTAAGAGTGATCATCAATCATGAAACACATTAATTGTGACTTTGCTTTAAACTTCAGTTCATTTTGATTTTGTGATTTAATTTATCGTTGTATTATAACATTTCTATACATAGTCAATTTAAATATTAGGGGGGAAAACAATTTCATAGAGACAGTAGCATTGTTATCAGTTACACTTGCCTTCAGTCATAAAAAAGATGTCATTAAACAAATATTAAAAATGTACTGTCTTTATGTTGTATCTACTTTTGAAGATTGAATGTGAAATTATTGCAGAATAAAAGTATTAATCACAATTATGAAAAAACATGAAAAAACTAAATGTTTTTTTTTTTTTGGATTGAAAGATTTCATTATTTATGAAGTTGTCTTTGGAGTGCTTTGGGATTCTTTCATGTGTCACTAATGTTAAAATCAGTGCATTACATGAAAGTTGCAACATGATATTCTACATCAAATACTGTAAAATTGCTGAGGGGCATGTGAATGGAAAGTTCAGTTCAGTTTCAGAAAAAGAAAAAAAAAAGTGATTCATTAGTTAAAAGGGGTCATATGAAGCGATTTCAAGTTTTCCTTTCTCTTTGGAATGGTACAAGCTGTTTGAGAATAGATAAGTTTAATAGATAAAGACTTAAGTCTCAAACCCAAAGAGATATTCTTTATAAAAGGTGACTTGTCCACGCCATGCTAAAATGCCTTGTTTAAACACAAAGATTCTCATAACATTCCCCAAATGTTTACGCCCAAATGTTTACTGCCATTTCATCGACATGCTGTGTTTCGTTGTGAAAACAAAATTAATTTTTTTGGCCTTCCAAAAGAAGACATGACTAGAAATCAGTGGTTAAGTTGTATTTACAACACTGCTCCAGTATTTGTTTCAACCAAAATATTCAGATTAGGAGTGCATTTATTTATTTTATTTTATTTTTTTATATATTTTATTTTTTGCGGAGGACTGCTTCCTGAACCTGAGAGTGGCCTAAAATTTTCTGTTCTGACTCATAGCTGGTAAGTGTGTTTTCATATTTAAAGAATTTGCCACCAATGATTCAAACGCTATTTTTGAGCAGTGTGGAGTAGCGCTTGTTGTTTGTCATTTCAATGATCGCAAATGCACACATGGTATTATGTTTATGCTGCGCGATACACAATGCAACATGTAAAAAGACAGTATAAGTCATTATAAGCAGTCCTTGCTGGATGCTACAAATGGCTCTTTGATATGGCTTTTATTGGTTTTGTCTCTTCGCACTGAGACACACAGCATCACAGTATGGTAAGGGGAATACTTTTTTTTTTTTTTTTTTTTATACATTTAGTATGTATTCATAAAACAACATATATATATAATTTACTGGAAATCAAGATAAAAATATTCCCATATTTTAAATGAAATATATATTACTGTAGACCCATATTCAACATGTTATACAGGGGTCTACGTACAGTTAAAGTTTTCATTGTTTCTTTCATTCATTCTTTCTTTGTTCTGTCATAATTGTATAAAAATCAGTCACACTAAGTGTTAGGATCTAATCTCTCTCTGTTTTCCCCTTGCCTTTTGCTTCCCAAGTACTGAAACTTTTTTCCTTGAGTAACTAAATACAATTTCCTGCCTGCCAAGCCTTTTCTAATTTAATAGACTAATATTGCATTGATGTGAACCTCATCTCACCACTCCCTCCCAGTAAAGGTGAGTATAACAAGCATCAGAGCCCCTTACGAGGGTATTGATTTTGCGATGAGTCGTCTGACTGCCGGGCTGTGAGTAGTGCATAGTGTTAGATTGTCTCTCTGGCGGGATGTTGTGGGGTTTGAGAGGATAAAAAAACGAGGAAGGAGACGGTGCTCCATTGTGCAGAAGGGGTGTACTTAATTCGATTGACCGTGTGCCAGTGTGCACTATCTGGGCTGGACACTGACATAACCAATTGACTGGTGTCAAAGCCACTCTCCGCTACTTCCTTATCATCGATTGGCCCTTTGTTGAGGCTGAATTAAGCTGTGTCCATGTAATTAGATTATGCCAGCCTCCGCTCCCTCCCTTCGGTGAGAGGAACTGGTCAGTGTTCCTGCCAGACAAGACAATCACTATTTATTTGCGTCTATGGGGTTTTAATTTAGCCCTTCAGCCAACAGCTGGAACATAAAGAACATTGCAATGAACCAACTAATCAAGATCAAATTAAAAGTTGCTTGATTAATACACTATAATTGGGACATTTTAGAAACTAGATTTATGCCCCAACTACAGGATGTGCCAGCCATCAACCTTAGCTTCTCCATTTCAAAAAAAAATAAAAAAAATAAAAATAAAAGGGGGAATGCAGAGGAAAACCACAGACATAACAAAACCAGTTTTTCAATGTTTGCATCACTCTGTTTATGTGTTTCTTTGACACTCAGTGGTTCACTCTGCTGTGGTTTTGTTCTGAATTATTTCCGACAGTGGAGCAAAAATAGTCCAGGAAACTGGCAGTGTTGCATCTAGAATGCAAGAATTCAATCTCAACTCCTTGATTATGTGGCTGTAAAAGCAATATTACACCCACAATCATTAATATTGTGAATATCATTTATGTGATGCAACATTAGCTCTGATTTGCACCTATGTATTTATTGCACGTGAGTAAAAAAAAAAAAAAAAGATTGTGTATTAACAGCTTTCTTTATCTTTTATTTTACATATACATTTATTTTACATAAAGTTTTATAATTTTACATAAGTGTACAATACATTATATTACATAACTAATTTTATAAAAATGTTTAAATAATTATTTTAATTAAATTAAAATGTAATATAATTACAATAATAATATTGTAATATATACATTTTAAATTATTAACAAAATAATACAATAAAAAAATAGGTCATATATACATATATATATATATATATATATATATATATATATATATATATATATATATATATATATATATATATATATAATATATATATATATATATATATACAAAAGATAAGTCATCTTTGACGAAACAATATGCATTTTTATCTTCATAGCTATCAAATCAAAGTTTTATTCCTGATTATAAATTTTTTATGAAACATTTTGGAGTGACTGACGTTTCTGGAGAGTTTAATTTTTAAGCTTTCAGACGGAATCTCTTGAGAATGGCAACAAGACATTCCAAACTCATTTCTGATGTATATTTATTTAATACTTTTCAGATTCTTTTTTCACCCCTGGATGCCAAAACGCTGACATTGAATGCATCAAAAGCCAGCGTTGACCTGTTTATATGTCAAACAATGACATTGACATGTCCAATACTGTACATATCCAGGCCAGAGCGGAGGTGTTACCTATAATTAACCTGTTCCATCGGTCTGAAAACATATGGACGTTTCCTGTGAGCACGTCAGCCGAATCCATAATGCATGTGTTCCTTGTAGGAGTGGGAGCAAACCCACGTTAATAATTTACTAGCATCAGAAATAATTCATTCAGCATTTTAGGGGTTGGATTTGAAAAGTCAGAAGACACATTTTCACACATTGCACTTCACTGATGTCAGAGCGTGTGACTGATTATGTAACTCCCTTGAACGTTGGCTATTTGTATTCTGAACACATCATTTAATACAGCAGCGTCACTGAATGTTGAGTTTGTTTGAAGAGATCAGCAGCTTTTTTTTGGATTTAAAGATTTACATTATTTATGAAGTTGTCTTTGGAGTGCTTTGGGATTCTTTCATGTGTCACTAATGTTAAAATCAGTGCATTACATGAAAGTTGCAACATGATATTCTACATCAAATACTGTAAAATTGCTGAGGGGCAAGTGAATGGAAAGGTTACCAATCATTGCCTCAAAAACTCCATTTTGAAATTACATGCTAGAGTGTTGTATAATAATGCACAACTGTAAATTAAATCACACAGGTACAATCTGTCTGCACTGAAGCTGTAGGTGTTTTGTTTTGGAAATGGAGCGAGGTGTAAATATTCTGGCTGTTCGCCCATAACTCAGAGCTTGTGCGTTCTGATTAATGCCTCCTACACAAAACTCTTCTTCAGTGAAAACAGAAAGTAAGCAAAAACTTCTGCATTCAGCTACAATAATTCACCAAATGAATCAATGCTGGGACATTTCGCAGAAGCACAGACAAACTTGGGGGTCGATATATTGCTCTCTATGTCTGTTTTATTTGTTTGGTGTTGTAGATGGACTGAATGCGGTAAGTATTTATTAGTCTTGCAAAGGTTTGCTTCATCGTGTTTAATCATTGATACAGCTTGGACTAAATTGTGAGAAAAGCCCCAGGTTGTGAGCAGCTCCAGCTATATGTCCTTTTCTTTTCAAGTTAACAAATCAATTAAATTGCATTTACACAGGATGGTGCTCAATTAATGACTTATACAACATACAACATAATAGTGGTTGATATAATTAATCTAGATTTTAGAACAACACATATGGATGAATGAACATTTTCATATGCTGTTCTGGTAGTGTTACAGTAAAATGATGAATATTATTTTGTATTTATTTTATTAAGACAATACAGTCTATTAGTGCTTTTACAGGAGGCCTGGTGGTTGTTGGAAGTCTAACACACACTTCACCCCCTGGACAGAGAGAGAGTCAGACAGCATTGTCTGTTGTGTCATTGATCACCTTTAAGCTCGATTAGAGTGAAAAAGGAGGATGACAGATTTTGTTTTCCACCTCAGTGGATTTTGGACCTTGAAATGGAGAATGCAGCATTGTCCAGTTCACCTAATGGGGCTATCACCTGCCTCTTCAGGTAAAAGTAATCTGCCATCAGTTTAACTCGTTCCTACTGCCTAGAGCTCCTTCCACCAGCATTCAATATCACAGCTGGAAGCCATTTATTTAGCCATTATACATATACATACATACATTCGTTACGTAAATCCTTGATTTCAGCAGATATGTGCCTTGGATAAGTCAGGAAAGCCCTGAAGGTTTGCCCAGAATATGTTGTTGACATACTGAGGTCGTGGCCTGTAAGTGGTTTTCTCCAGGAAACCGTTTACATTGGACATCAGTGGTGTACCATTTCATTCCAGATACGTTCTGACACCGTAAAGAAAAATGTCAAAGGCCAATCAATATATTTGTAATAAAAAAAATGATGTTTAAAAAAATATAATAATAAAAAATGTATATATATATATATATATATATATATATATATATATATATATATGTGTGTGTGTGTGTGTGTGTGTGTGTGTGTGTGTGTGTGTGTGTGTGTGTGTGTGTGTGTGTGTGTATATATATATATATATGTATATGTGTGTGTGTGTATATATATATATATATATATATATATATATATATATATATATATATATATATATATATATATATATATATATATAGTGAATCATGTTTATCTGAAATTATGTTTATCTGAAAGTGTAACAATGCAAACAAGTTTTCTGTAAGGTGTAGGTTTAGGGCTAGGGTTGGGTTAGAGGATAAAATATGTATATGTATATTTTTTTTTGGTCAGTATAAAAGTAATAGAAGTCTATGGAAAGCCCCCTCAATTCATGGGGGTGGGGGCATTTTTCTTTTTAATAATCCAATCCAGGACAAAAAAAATTTAAATTAATAAAAAAAAAAAAAAAAAAAAAAAAAAAGAATACTGAGGTAATTAGCATTGAGTCTGCCATTAAATAAAAGAAAGCCAGCAGTTGCTTTATGAGTGGAATAATGATAAAAAGTCACAAATCAAAGACGTCCACTGTAAAGGTGCTTAAGAGACATTTACTCGCCCTGAACCAAGTGTGGAGCCCGGAGGCAAATTAAATTGACGATGCATAGTTTAACTATTCGAATGTTAAGACTGACTTTGCAAATGAGAAGCACATAAAGGGATGAGAAGCATGGGAAGGTCAGAGAGAGAGGAAGAGAACTGAAGGTCATCAGTGTTTTCTTCATGACCAGGCGTTGAGAGTCTATAAAACACGTGTACATAAACCAGTGGAGTGTTTTCTCATTTCATTCATTCAGTCACTTTTTTGTTACATAAAATGGTTCACCGTATACAGAGTGTTTTTATAGTATCATGTGTGGGTCAAAGCAATCATATTACCAGCATATGTATTTGTGCAACCTTTACTGTCCTCGGGCAATCATCTAGCTATCTAATTTTTACATTTATCTGTCCAGCCTTAAAGTACACTAAATTGAAACGCCTTGAGAGAACCTTGAGAGAAAAATAAAAATAAAAAATGTGGTCAATAAATCATGAATATACTAAAGTTATCCAGGGCCAGTACAGTGTTTTATACACTCACCTAAAGGATTATTAGGAACACCATACTAATACTGTGTTTGACCCCCTTTGGCCTTCAGAACTGCCTTAATTCTACGTGGCATTGATTCAACAAAGTGCTGAAAGCATTCTTTAGAAATGTGGCATCTTGCAGTTGATGGAGATTTGTGGGATGCACATCCAGGACACGAAGCTCCCGTTCCACCACATCCCAAAGATGCTCCATTGGGTTGAGATCTGGTGACTGTGGGGGCCATTTTAGTACAGTGAACTCATTGTCATGTTCAAGAAACCAATTTGAAATGATTCGAGCTTTGTGACATGCTGCTGGAAGTAGCCATCAGAGGATGGGTACATGGTGGTCATAAAGGGATGGACGTGGTCAGAAACAATGCTCAGGTAGGCTGTGGCATTTAAACGATGCCCAATTGGCACTAAGGGGCCTAAAGTGTGCCAAGAAAACATCCCCCACACCATTACACCACCACCAGCAGCCAGCCCAGTGGTAACAAGGCATGATGGATCCATGTTCTCACTCTGTTTACGCCAAATTCTGACTCTACCATCTGAATGTCTCAACAGAAATCATCAGAGACTCATCAGACCTGGCAACATTTTTCCAGTCTTCAACTTAGAGCTTGTGCAAACTGTATCCTCTTTTTCCTATTTGTAGTGGAGATTAGTGGTACCCGGTGGGGTCTTCTTCAGTTGTAGCCCATCTGGCTCAAGGTTCTGTGTGTTGTGGCTTCACAAATGCTTTGCTGCAAACCTCGGTTGTAACGAGTTATTTCAGTCAAAGTTGCTCTTCTATCAGCTTGAATCAGTCGGCCCATTCTCCTCTGAACTCTAGCATCAACAAGGCATTTCCGCCCACAGGACTGCCACATACTGGATGTTTTTCCCTTTTCACACCATTCTTTGTAAACCCAAGAAATGGTTGTGCGTAAAAATCCCAGTAACTAAGCAGATTGTGAAATACTCAGACCGGCCCGTCTGGCACCAACAACGATGCCATGCTCAAAATTGCTTAAGTCACCTTTCTTTCCCATTCTGACATTCAGTTTGGAGTTCAGGAGATTGTCTTGACCAGGACCACATCCCTAAATGCATTGAAGCAACTGCCATGTGATTGGTTGATTAGATAATTGCATTAATGAGAAATTGAACGGGTGTTCCTAATAACCCTTTAGATGAGTGTACACACACACACACACACTTATTTATTTATGTATTTATGTTATCGTGTAATTCTTTAAGATAAAATAATAAATAAAACTTGTAGTGCTGTTTCAAAGTTATTATATTGCAGTGCAACCTTTTTCTCTACGTTATCATTGTCATGTTGCATCTTTGTCATACTTTGTCTGCTTTGCCAGTGAATATTCATTAATTGTAAAAATGTGTGTCATTTTTTTATTAGCAGAAAAACAATAAAAGGAAATATTTTCTTTAAATATTTGGCCAAACCTAAGAAAATTGTGATATCCGTTGTACCTAAGGAAATAAGGGTGAAATAATATAATTCCTGTAAAAATACACATATTTGACCAAATGTAAGCTGTTTGCATTAATGTTACCACAGTTATCTTAATAAATAAATAAATACATACATAAATGAATAAGGATGCACAATTCCTGCAAAATTTGACCAACTTTACCAAGTTTTGAGTTCTGGCACATTTTCTACCCACAATAATGACGCTACAGCCATCAATAGCATGGCAACTTATTTAAGTGCCTAAGGAGTATGTTCAGTGGAAACGAAGCACTCCTCCTCATCACTCACTTTGAGATGCGTTTCCATCTCACCCGGCACTGAAACACCTTCCTCTTTGCTCCACACTGAGTAGCTTTAAGCAACATGTGGAGAAGTTAATGCAGCAGAGTGTGAAGTTTCATGGCTTATTAAAGACACCTGCACCAAACGAAATGAAGAAGTGCTTTTCTCAGAGAAACGGTGTAGGGAGCTCTTATTGCATGCTGGGAAAGCACATTATAGGCAAGGACCAACAGCTTAAAAAAACCTACACTGCACGAGAGACGGCATAGAGATGTGTAGCTATCATTTGCTGGTTATTATTTACTTTCCAAATCAATTTTCTTTGAAGTACAGTGCCACAAACCAAATATGCATGAAATAGGCTTCTAATCTGATAATGGATGTTTCAGATAATGAGTTTGGAAGAGATACCCACAACCTCAGAAGAAAGAGCCAGTCAATAGTGAAATTTATCTCCCATTAAGTATCTGCCCTTTGAGTTTCACTTACGCCCACAACAAACACACAAGTCATACCGCGAAATGCAATTGCCAGGAAACAAACCTCTGGGATGGATCTGTCAATTTGCATTTATTTCTTCCTCGCTGGCTGAAGCTCTCTGTGAGTCAGCTAAATATCTCCTCTCTTTATTGCTCATAATGTCGTGGTGCTTGGATTACTCATCGCCGACAAGATGGCATTAGGCTGGAGTTCCGTGGACCTCACCTCTGTTGATTTGCCCCGAGGCCACGGTTGAACTTTAATGACTGAACGGGAAGGAGCTCGGAGGGATTTAAATCCTGACCCGTTTGGGAGGCTTTTAACGAGGCAAAAAGACAAACGTCAAGCTTGCGAGAATGCCTTTGACTGGGCTAAGTAGTTCTTAATGAACTCTTTTGCCTGACGACTCCTGAAAACTGAAATAGAGAGCAAAAAAAGGTTAATCGGCTAAGAAATAATGACTTCTCCACCAGATGAGCGCTTCAGGATTCAAAGTTAAAATGCAAATGTAGTGCTCAAGTACGATTTCTTGTTATTATCAATGTAGAAAACAGTTGTTTTGCTTAATATTTTTGTGGACACCATGCTACTTTTTTTTCAGATTTTTTTGCTGAATAAAAAGTTAAAGATTGGATGGTCAGACAGTCCTGTTTTGAAATACCAAATACTGTCTGCCTACTTTTGCCAATGGTTTAATTAATAAATTGATTAATTCATTATATGTTTAACTTAATATTAGATGAAAGCTAATTTTAGACAGAATGACAGCAGAACAATTGCATCCTTGATTAACACAACATAACTTTTAAATGAATCAGGTCCATGATTTAATGACTCGTTCATAAAATAGAGTCAAATGCTTAGTTCATGAATGAATCAGCCATATTGAATGAATCGGCTGAATGAACAAATCAATGATTCACTTATTTAAACAGCGACTGGACGGGAACTTGCCTCAACCTACTGGCGATTTTAGTTTAATACGTAGAGTGTGATTTATTTATTTTTTTCCCCAGCATTTTATATTTATTTATGCAGTATTTTAAATAAAAATATTAGAAAATTCAATTTAGGGGGCCAAAACTCTTTCATGAAAAATTTGTATCTGTCACTGCTTGTAGGTTTGTGATTACTTTTTTAGTTTTTATTGTGCAAAGTTTTCTCCTTTATGGCATGTATTTGTTTGTGTATAACAATATTAATGTCTTTACAGTCAGGTTTGATGAAAATAATGCATCTTTGGTGAACTTTTTGAAGGATTTTAAACCTGAACTATTTGTGAGGCTTTTAACGAGGCATGGAGACAAACATCAAGCTTGTGTGAATGCTTTTGATTGGGCTAAATAGTTCTTAATGTATTCTTTTACCCGGTGACTCCTTAAAACGAAGGGAAAACTGAAGGAGAGAGCAAAAATTGTTCATCAGCTAAGAAACAATGACTTCCTCCCCAGGTGATTCGGGCATTAGAGGTTAGTTCGCTAAAGGAAATACTGGTCGACACGTATTATGTCAGTAGTTTTGTTTTCTCATGTCAGAATGTTAAATCTGAATGAAATAAGTAATCTATATTCACACTTGATGAGGCAAGGGAGTCAGATATCAAAGATCTGTCTAATTAAATAACTCAAGAAACCATCACTTCCATCATTTTTTTTTCTTTTTTTTTCGCTGGAATAAACTCAAGGTCAAAATGGTCGCCATTATTTGATTAGGTTCCTTCACTTCTTGTGTCATCACTATTGTCAATTCAATTCCACTTTGCTCCGCTGAACCCGGTTTCCCCAGCGCTGATGAGACCTGAATCTCAATATTGTTTCTTTCTCATGTATACTAATGGCTTTGCTATTAACCACATGTTCGCCTGCTACATCAAAGGCTTGCTTGGCTCCCCTGGAGACTGAAGGCCAAGCAGAATACTGCTGCTGCAGTGCCATCCAGATCAAATTAAGACAGCATGCTCCTTTAGCCTCGTAGAGTTTTACTTTAATGAGGCTGTTCTTGTTGTCAATTGCAGATCTCCTTGATTCAATTACCTTGGAACTGTATGTAACAGTCACATGATTCGACTGTATTGAATAAAACATTGTGAAAAAACTGTAAGCAATCAAGCTTCTGGGTTCTTCGGACGAGAAGCTTTTACTGATGGAACTAAGCAGCACTGTGCTTCCAATGATCTATTATGCATTATACAGCCTTTCATATTATAATGGTTGGTAATGTTACCATTAACGATAATGCATCTGTCTACGTACACTGTCCAAAAATAAATAAATTATATATATATATATATATATATATATATATATATATATATATATATATATATATATATATATTAGGGGTGTAACGGTTCACAAAATTCACGGTTCGGTTCGATACGATTCACTGGTGTCACGGTTCGGTTCGGTACGGTTCGGTACGTTTTAGATACAGAAAAAAAAAAAAAATTGGCAGATAAATTTCATTGATTTTTACAAAATGTTTTATTTATTTAAACCAGTGTTAATTTTGACACAAAATTTTAATTTAGTTTTAGTCTTAGTCTTTTGACTATAATTCTTTTTAGTTTTAGTCAAGTTTTAGTCATCTGATTTGTTTTAATTTTAGTCTTATTTTAGTCGACTAAAATTGCTTGGTATTTTAGTCGACTAAAATAAGACTAAAATCAATAACAGATTTACTAGACAATTTTTTACAGCTGGTATAGGAAACAAACTTAACCAAAATATATAAAACACAAATTCAACTTTATTTCAACACAACTGTATCTTTATTTCGATTGAAAAGCTTTTATGCAGCAACAAACACTGTCATGATAATGTAAACAATAACTAGCTGCCAATTGACCATCAATAAAAGTAAAATAACGTTAGGTCCAGCTTACAGCTTACAGCTGAGCTGAACAATAAGTGCATATATTTAAAGTAAATATTTAATAAGTTGGCAGCTAGGTGGATAAAAAAAAGTAACACGATTTTATAAGGTATTCATTTGTCTAGCAATATTGTATGTTTTAAATACTATTGCTAGATTAGTATGTATAATGATAGGATGTGAACATTCATGTTTCACATGACTAATATAGAAATATTTGTGATATTGTCAACAAGTAGAACATTATAAAATATACGAAACATTAGTATTAATCAAATGCATTTATCATGATATTATGTATTAGTATTGTGCTCTCATCTAACTTGAAGAAGGGGCTATTTTACAGTACTTTTCAGTTCGTAATATTTAATGCTACAACATCTACGCACTGCAGTCTTCCAATTTTGCTTAGCTCAATAAACAAAAGAACATCGTTGTGAAATTACATTTGAGAAAATGTCCGGGTGGCTCGTCTGTAAATGTCTATTCAAATTGGTTGTGTTCTTGCCACGAATGAGCGCTCCGCGTGCTTTACAGTTTGTTTTGTTTTGTTCGTCGTCAAACGTGAAGTGAGCTGTGGAGATTTTGTCGCTTTTTTAGACATCACCTCTTCGAATGCCGTCTTCCTGGGAGCTCATTTTGAAAAAACTGAAAACCTTCGCTTCACGTCTCAATAAGTCAGGCTCGGATTGGTTCTCTTCTCTCACGCAGTTTCGCCTGTTCCGTTTTGCCGGTTCTTTTGTTCATTCCTCGCATCTCTCCCGTCTGCTGATTTGATTTTCGTCACAGTCTATTTTCGTCTCGTCCTTTATTCGTTGACGATAATGTCAATCAATTTAGTCATAGTTTTAGTCTCCATCAGTGCCTTCTATTTTAGTTTTCGTTTCGTTTTCTTCCGCAAAAATATATTCGTGACGAAAATAATGACGAAAATATTTAGTCAACGAAATTAACACTGATTTAAACTAAGTATGTTTTTTTTTTTTTTTACATTGAACAATGATGGAGCTATTCTTTACCCATCTTCTATGGTGTTTTCTTAGCAGCATATAAAATAAAAACAGCTCCTTATAAAAAACATACGGTCTGGCTGAAATGGGCTCATGAAGGAATATTGTAACGGGGCTCAATTACATTAAGCATGTTCTTAAAACCTGCGTTTTCGCCTACAGGGTAAGGCACTCGCTCACTCAGTACGCGCTGAAGACTTGTTGCAAAATGGCTAAAGGGTCTTTCACACAGGATGCAGTATGCGTGGCGCTGGACCCTGGGCTCAGTGTTGCCCTTCAGATACAACGCGATTTGCGCTGCATTATGCCAATAGCAAAGTAGGTGGAGTTTTCAAAACTGCCCGTGCATACGTTCTATTTATAACAGTTCTTCTATCTTATATCGTGCAGGCCTGTTAATTGTATCGTACTGCTCAGGAAATTCCAACACAGTACAGTACTAGTCCATTTTGATCATTTCGATAGATTGGTAAAGTGCACCCAAACACCAGACCTGTTGGTTATTGGAGGATCTTCTATTTCTGGTCTGTTAAACGCATTGGCCATTTTTCTAACGAGCCTTCAGCGCATACTGAGTGAGCGAGCGTCTGACTGAGTACCCTAACATAAACATATAAGTTGGTGTTTTTTTTTTCTTCTTCGGGGAAATAATTTGCTTCAGGGGCGTTGCCTGTTACGTCGTTTGGGTTATTGGGCTACCTTGTTGAACATATCATTATATTTCACAATTTGTTATTTATTTTCCAAATATAATTAATTAGTCCAACGAACCGTTCGGTACATAATGCGTACCGCGTACCGAACCGAAAGCCTCGTACCGAATGGTTCAATGCGATTACGCGCATCGTTACACCCCTAATATATATATATATATATATATATATATATATATATATATATATATATATATATATATATATATATATTTCAATAAAATGTAAAATGGTAAAATTCCTTTACCATCACTTTTGATCAAATTAACTGCTGCATAAAAGTATTATTTTCTTTACAAGACAATAGTGTATTTGGCATCACACTTCTAAAATTGTACTATTTATTTATGTGTAGGCCTAAAACTATATTAATTAGCAAAACACGACTGAGTGCACTAGAGTGAGGTCAGCTATTTATTTTGTATTTTGTACTCTCTGCAAGGGTTGGAATCCATGGGCTGATTATTTTGCTAAACATGCAAATCCATTGTTATAGAAGGCTGTAAACATCTCCGACGCAGAGCGAAGTACACCTGTTTATATTCACCACAGAGACATTTGACTTTCACACCCGTAAACCGATTTGATGTGCTGCGTTACTGCTCCTTGGAAATGTTATTGGCAGGATGTTATACGAGCAGTGATCTGAACCTTCATCTCAGGGCTCAATACCGCCTGTAAATCACATAATCCACACCACGCATTACAAAACACATCTGTCTTTCCTTTAGCCTTGTTCTTTTTCACTGCTGCATTTCCCTATTGCCTGTATCTGGTTCGACGGACAGTCCGTGTCTGGACCGCTTTATGTTCCTCTGCTTGCCTTGGGGAGAGTCAGCAGAGGGGGCGAACTTAACCACACCAGATGCTTAGCTGCCGGTTTGGGTGCGATCCATCTGTCCGAAAGCCCAGGCTTGTCTGAAAATATTAAAGTGGGTGTTTCCAAAGGCCCGCTGTGTTTTTTTCTTACATGCAAATGAAAAGAAGGGGGAAGATAAAGCGTGGAGTCTGCAATTTACTTGGCGCACATAATTGTTGTGGATGGTTGCAGATGCTCCTACTCTGTTAACATAAATGTAAGTTGGCCTACACCAGATTGTTTGCTTCCAGTTAAGACAACAGTGTTGACAGATATTAGCGTCTGGAGAGCGCTGTGTGCTTTGATTCTCAATGCCTTCGCCAGAAGATAGTTTGCTTCATGGATGAGTGAGCAAGAATTCCAACAGTCAACGCTCTGAGTGATGTAAGGATGTCAATTACACACCACCAAGGTTGCATCGAGCTCTTTTGAAACAATTTAATCTTATAGCACAAGTACTGTATTTCAGACCAGGTAAAATAAATAGTTGGTTTCACTTGACCATGTGTTCTTTCAGTAAATAGACTAGCATGACATGGATAAACAGCCTGGGGATTACAAAAATACAATTTCAATTAGGAATGACATAAAGACATAAATTATAAAACATTTCACTAAAAATATATAGCCTCTTCAAGTATTTCGAATTCATTGCTGACCATCTTTCTTAGGCCTATTTTATTTAATATTAATTTATTTTATTTCCCCTTTCACTTCGTTTTCTTTTTTCTTTTTGTCCTCTATTTTTATTCATACTTCATTTTAATAGATTACGCCATTAGTTGCCAAAAAATGAGTGCCTTTTTAAATTTAAACCAAACTTATCTTTTTTCAGGTACCATAGATATGAACAATCTATACTCTCTTTCTAATGTACGTTTGCTAGTGTTTCCTGCACAACTTTACTCAACGAATAATTGCAATATTATTACCAAAAAAAAAAAAAAAAAAACCTTGCAGGATGCAGTATGATTTTCGAACAAATGACTCCTATGAACGGAATATTTTTAGTAAGCAAAAAAATTTATTCCCACTCCTTGATTCTGATTGGTCAACAGCTGTTTTATCAAAGACTGCATAATAATAATAAATAAAATAAAAACTTATGAACTATGAATGACCATGGGTGTCATTCATCTTTAATTTTGAGAACACACCCTTCAATCTGTCAAAGAACAGATGTTTTCTTGTGCTGAGAGATAGACAAATGTGTGGGAAAAAATATCACGTAAATGGCATTAAATGAATGAATGACATAGCAGATGAAAACAGAATATAATTTAGTCCTGTTAGAGTATTTAGGTAAAGTATTTATAGTAATTTTTAAATTGAATTACAGTCTACAGCATTAGATTAGAAATCACGCTTCTTTGTAACTGAAAATTCAAAAGGCTTTTTAAAAAACGTTTTCTATATTTCTAGGTTTAAATTAGCTTTTGAATCCTAGATGTGGCCTTAGACCGTTGGATCCCAACATTTGTAAAACTTTTACATTGAATTCATACTTTGAAACAGACTAAGAAGCCTGGAGAAGATCATGGGGGGAAAGTGCATACTTTTTTAAAAGTTATCATTTAAGAAGTTGATGGTGAGAGAAAGAAATAGCCCCACAGGGATAAAATATCATTCTCCAACATCCTGAATTCTGATGCAACAACTGAGCAATAGAGTAATGTGAGTGGAGGACGGTGAGTCAAGCATATGTTTTGGAGGAATCATATGCAGGATTTGAATGTGCTTCATTTGTCAGTTTATTGAGCTTTTAGGGAAAGCCAAACAATGGCTTGCAATGAAGGGTTGCAAAAAAAAGAACATAAGTACCAAAAATGTTAAGATCATGATATCAGTATGTTGGACAAGATATCATGTTTATGTTCTAAACTGTTTGGATGGTACATTTTAAAATAGATTACAGCAATTAATCACCCTTTTTTCACAAACATTCTGTCTTTATACTTACCTTAACTGGAAAATGCACCAATCTATTCCTTTTGAAATGATTGCTGGATAGTTTTTCAAGATTTTTCTTAAGATGCAGCCCTTCTTGTTCAGAAACCACCTGAAAGTGTTTATGACATCAGAAAAGAAGAAGAAAATGCATTTAATATGTGACAGTAACCTTGTTATGGTCTGCTTTAAAATGGGCACACGTTTGAACCTTGACAGTTCACTTTGACAGAGATGTGCATTCACATTTGAAATTCAGCGAGGACACCGGCAGCCATGCAGGAAAATGCCAGCGGTTTTAGATCATATTTTACTGATGTTATACATAAAGTGATTTTGATAGAAATTCCAGATTGTGCATAATAATACAGAGACTTTATGAAATTTGCCGATAATGATATGTTACGATTTACTTAAAATTTGTGGTGAAAAATTTCCAGTGCAATAAAATAAAATAAAAAAATAAATAAATACAATTAATAAATAAATACATGGCAGCTGTTCATATTCTTGCAAACGTTCAGATGCACTAGTGACAGAAATGGAGAGAGAGAGAGAGAGAGAGAGAGAGCTTGGGAGGTACAGTGATGGAGTAATGTCTCACTGACGTACATACACACGCTCTGCTCTTTCTGCAAGAATGCTTGCAAATCTGTTTATTTCTGCCACTCGGGTTTATTTCAGTCTTTTCCCCGCCCTTTTTGAAATACCAGCAGTCAAATTTATAGCCTGACCACAGTAATCAATCTTTCTGACACCATAGACAAGTAAAAGAAAGAAACTGTCCGTGATTGACATTAAGACATGTGGCTCCATACCATTTGTGTAAAATCTGAGAAAATGATTGAAGAAATTTTAAACACACACACACACACATAGACACAAAATGAAACCAGAATTGTGATGTATGAATGTGAGTCTCTGGTATTTCTGTTTCAAGGTGAATAATATGTTGACTTTACCTTTGCCACCCACTAATAGTCCTTGCAGTGTGCTATGAAGTTCTAGGCTTTTCGCTCCTTCTCTTCAGAAATGGACAAGGACATTACTTGCTAAAGACATTTTCAAGTCAATCATACTGAACACTCTTTAACAAATTAAGGATTTTCACATGACTTTTTGCATGAATTTGTTTTAATTTTGCATTGTTCAATCTATCTATCTCTATCTCTCTATCTCTCTATCTCTCTATCTATCTATCTATCTATCTATCTATCTATCTATCTATCTATCTACCTATCTATCTATCTATCTATCTATCTATCTATCTATCTATCTATCTATCTATCTAAAGTCTTTCCTTTTTCAACTGATACTCAAATGATTCATTAGAAAAGTATTAGAGAGCATGTTTCCTGCATTATTTCTGACCTGCAGGCTAAATTGTGTTTTGTGTTTGTCACTGCCAAACACAATTTCTCAGAAAATAAATCTTAATATAATATTATGCTGTTTTGATTCCACATATTCAAATGTTGTTTTGATATGTTCTTATTTATTTATTTATTTATTTTATGGACAAATCAGTGTAAAATCAGTCTATTTTTTTCTGCAATGAACCCCAGCATGCAGCTGTGCAGCATCAAGTTATTGTCATATCACTCTTTTGTTGTTGTGCAGATTGACTTAAGTCCATTTGTTCAAATCCTCCCCTGAAGCTTTTTCTGGGTTGTAGGTTTGCCAAGAAAAAAATCAAATCAAATGGATTTCTTCTCCACACCAGCTCAAGATTGTTTATCTGAGGAGTGAAGGGCACTCATGAAGACAGCATGTCAATTTTCAGATCAATTGTTAGCTCTTACCCTCCAGTCCTGGCATTGCATTTACATAGTAATGGCATTTGGACCTTCATCTGAAAACCTCAGGTTTCCACACTGATGCTTTACTAGGGACAGAAAGATAGGATGCGCTTAGCATTAATTTCAGTAATACTAACAACTTTCAGTTAAATATTGTCTGTGCAGATAATGGGGGTGAGTTTTTTTCTCTTCAAAATTCACGAACTGTAATGATAATAATGAGTAATCCTCAAAATATCATGGGGTTTTCTATCTTTGGATCGTTTGTTTGGCCTTCTAGAGACTACAAGAGAAAGATGTAGAGGTGAATATGTAACTCTTTTAGCAAGTTATATAGATATAGGTGGCAAAAAGTGACTGTGTTTATAAAAGTGAAATTTTTTCAACTGATTTGTTCAGAACTTCTGATTCATTCAGGATAGAAACAAATCAAGTCACCATTATTTATATAGTGCTTTTACAATGCAAATGTGTGTCAAAATAGTGTGTCATTCTGCTGTGGCCAGACGAAACCATGAGTTTAATTCAACAACAAAATTCTGCAACAAAGTCAGATCGTACAGAGGAGTCTGGTTCCTGTGGTCTTATCCCAATGGCCGTCTAGGTGACACAGTTTTAGGAGGGGATCTGTCTCTGGGGCTCAGTTGACATGGTATCTGCTGACATTCAGGGCTGTAGGGGTCATTTATGAATGTGTATTTAAGTGCGTTATTGAATTATTCATTCAAGTGATTCATTTAAAAACACTGATTCATTCGGCAACACCACTATTATGTAGATGTAGATTATTGCTCTTGCTCATGTGATTTTGGTTACATCTAATATTCATATGAACTAATGAAGAAGTTATGTTTAATAAATAAATAAAAAGTAATTATATGAATAATTTAATGACATTTGACAAGTCATTAGTGTTGCCGGTGTTGGTTTTAAACATTGTGAGAAACCACAGCCTGTTCAAATGTCTCACATTATTTATTTATTAATTTTTTTGATAATGCATTGGATTTAGTCCGATCAATGATGTGTTTTGAAATCCTATTGTAGTCATCCTGTAGTCAATTTCATCTTTTGTGAGCATTACTGTTTTGAGATACTGACCATGAGTTTTTAAAGTAATAAAACAATTCAAAACCTAAGTAAGAAAGTCACCATATTTTAAGAATGTTCCACTTCAGCAGCAGTTTTAATGGAAAACGAAGACAAAGCAGTGAAGACAAAACCTGAGTTATAGTATACTTAGACTTGGGCCAGTAGCCACATAGCAACACTCAGAACCACTCAGAACACCCTAGCAACAGCATTAGCCTGGCAACCACCCAACACTCCCAAATGGAGTGTTTACTTGTTATCTTCATTTGAAGGCCACAGTGTGAAAGCGAGACTGATACCAGATGCTTCACAATGGGAAAAATATGCTTTCTTGTTTGTTTGACTATTGTAAGAGTGATATGATCATGGCTATGTGCTAGTGTGCAATTCATGGATGTGCTCACAGTATTACACAAATATGTCCAAGTACAAATGTAGAACATCAAACAAAGAGACTCTTGGGCTCTTGGCTGCATGAAGGGCAGTTCTTTGAAATTCCATTCAGGTATTAATGCTCCAGTCTTGTTATGTTTCCCTCATTCAACTTACCACACAGTTGAAAATGAATACCTAAGGCTTCCAGGCAGGCTTGACTAGGCCATCTGTTCGATCCCCCCCGTGCAAAACCCCAGAACCGCCTCTAAGTATTCATTCTGAGCTCAAATTAGACCCGGTGTCCAGAGCAGCACGATGACAGTGAGGAGGAAAGAAAGCCAGAGACTGAAAAACAATTAATTACTAAAACAAGAAGAACAGAAAAACCACTAAACCCTCAGTCACATATGGTTGAGGAGTCTGTCAGTCAAGTTTTCAAAGGTATCCAAGGACTGTCCTGGAGGACCTGGAGTCATCCGCCAAATAAGCCTGTGAAGCTGGCACCTTAGATGGTACCGCAAGCCTCATTTAGCTTCATTCCATCAGCAGCACATGGCCATGGTCAAAACGACTGTCACAAGCTGGCACAACCCCAGGTGATAAGCGGAATCTGTTGGGCTAATTCCCAGCATAGACGATGAGAGAAAGATATATTGGGCTGTGAAGGAAAAAAATGATGAATGAGCTAAAGATTGAATAGATAGAGAGAGGAGTGCGAAACGGCAATGACTGGCTTATTATCTTGAATGAATGTGATTTTGTAATAATACCAGGCACTTTAAAGTCAATGTAATATGTTTGAATGAAACCTGATATTCAATGAGAAACATTTGATGGATCAGGAATAGGGTTTATGAATTAGGATCTGTTGCTCGTGAAGAGCAATTGTATTGCTTGATGTAAAAAGTTTGAGTTTTTAATATTGAAATAAATCTTTCTTAATGCATTTATCGAATTAAAATACAGTGAAATATTATCACAAGTTAAAATAACTTTTCCATTGTAATACACTTTAAAATACTATTTATTTCTGCAATGCAAAACTGCATTTTCAGCAGCATTACTCAATTATCCTAAGAAATCATTCTAATATGCTGATTTGAAGCTCAAGAAATGTTTATTATAGCATATTTTTTATGTATATATATATTTTTGTGGAAACATTTGTTTCAGTATTCCTGGATTCATTTAAAGTTAAAAATAACAGCATTTACTGAATAGGACATTTTGTCATGTGACGTGAAATTCTTTTAATTCGCTAAAATTATTTTGTTAATAATTTAGCATTAGATAATTGTGGTTGCAAAAACATAGCAATGGGAACACCAAGGTCAACATCAAGCTTCAAATTCCAAGTGAATGCATGAAATGATAAATATACCTTGACTGAAATGTACTGTAAGTTGCTTATTTTTCATTTTTGTACAAGAGAACCTGCCAGATGCATACAGGATATTCTATAAAATAATAATAAGATAAAAGTAACATAACTTGCATAATATTGGTTTCCTAGTGTCATGTATAAATTAATTCTTTCATTTAATTTGCAATGTTTGCGAGAAATCTGAAACAAGCTGTATTGCTGGTAGCTTGAGAATTGAGAGAAAATGTTCTTTTCTATAGAAGTTGACATTTTGTTCTGTTGATTTCTTGTTTTTGTTTTTCCAGCCAGATATAATGTGTTTGGTATACTCGGAGAGGACTGTTGTTGAATTTCTAAGCCGTGTGAGGTGTCACCTTGGATCACCTTCAAATGAGATGACTGGCCTGATCGATCTCTTTCACGCTCTCTGATGAATCAATAGTTTTCTCTCTAGACCACTAAGGCACACAGTTCAGAGTAGCGAGAAAGATTAAGTGTTGCCTCTTCTCTTTTTTTGTTTGTTTTGACTGCTGCTCGGGAAGAAATTGTTGAGGTGGCAGGAAATTCTGATGCTCTCTGATAATGCCTTGTGTTCCATCAAAAAGCAGTGCAAGAGAAAGACATACAGCTTGAAATGAAACAAATCACTTTCCTGATATGGTACAGCTCACTTCTTTTATTATTCCCCATATGCAGAGAAGTCAGCTTGGCAAATGATGACAAAATAATTGGTTAAAAATACCGCTCTATTCAGACCCGGGGCCTCGTGTGAATGACGCTAACTATGAGTACAAGCTAAGTGTTATTCACATTATGCGGGATGCGGTAAAATTAATATGGATGCGTGAGGAGATATTTCACCTGTTAAGTGCATGCAGTAAAGTTAAGCGTACTTAAGCTTCATTTATAACTATTGATAATACTTAACTGAGATTTGTAGAGAAAAACACAGCATTCAGAGCCAGTAACCGCACCAATCCACATTCACCCAAAAAATAATGAATACGTTTTCCACCTTCGAAGTTTGAGTTTTGTCCAAAAATATTTCAGTCCAACATATCACACATGATGGGGATATGAAAATGTGCTGCATATTAGGAATGACCCAGATATTTCCGAAGGACTGAGAGCTTTGATTCCATCCATTTTTCTCAGCTTTCCACGGTGGAGAAGTGAAGGAAGAGGCCATAACGTTCCAGCTGTCGTCTATTTGTCAGGACATAAAATGCTAACATTAAATAGAACAGAGAGAGGTGAATGTAAGACGAGATGCACAGCATACATCTGTGGTCATGTAAAACATGCCAAAGTAATAATCGTTGCACGCGGCAGCAGATGCATTTTATTGCTTACAACAGAACTGTCCTCAAGAACATTATGTTCACATAAAGTTGAAGTATGCTGATATTCTGTCCTCCAACCGCCCGTGAACTATGCAGGGAAAGATTTCACATGAGGCTTTGAGATTGTGATAGGGGTGATTGAATAAACTCCTTTTCAGTCCTAAGGTATTTTCTATGTGTCATTATATGCATGCTAAATAATACGTGCTGTGTCCACTTTGCATGCAGCAAAAAAAAAGATGTCAAGTGCACATTTTGCAAAGCTTGCATCCTGAGCATACGGTGTGTGCAGTGCGGCATTAACAATGACAGACTTCGGCATCATTGGCAGGAAAGATAGCACATGTGAAAGTATGTAAGCATTTCAAAGAAGAAGCGCCTTTAGCATCTCTTTTAACAAGAAACCTTGATATCACTATGCAAAGGTTTTGTGCGGTTCTTCTGGTGAAACTTCAAAAAAGGGTGTATGGAAGTGGGAAAAAAAAAATATTTTTGAATAATATACTTCTGAAGTGGAGAAGTCTCAGGGGCGCTGCTTTGGTTTCTGGTCCCCATGAACATCATTGACTCGGAAACAATCCCCACCCCGTGATCACGTTCCAGGCCCCGTCTTTCTCGCCGGGCCGAAGGAATCGTCCTAACCATCCCCGAGTGCCAATGCAATTTTCATGGAATTCTCTCCTAACAGCTAAACATAAAACCGTCACAGAGGTGTAAGCAGATCGTACAGAAATGTAAAAAGGAGTTTTTACGAGTTAGCCACTTATTCACTAAAACATAAAATAGTTATGAATTGCCATTAGAACAGCAGTTCTGTGACTATTCTCATGCTAAAAGTCTATTGATGTTCAGGGATTCTCACTGAAAGCAATTGACTTGTACTGTAACAATAATGACAATAATAAGCTTCAAATTTGCGTCAGTTCCAAAAACATGTTAAAGGTTTGTGATATGTTATAAGGTATGTAACAGAAAAAGGAAAAAAAAATGTTAGGCATTACATTCAAAACTATACAGAGATAAAATGTGAATCTGTTTATACTGCAACTTGCGTGACGAGGGTATTTTTGAAGTGCCATAGTATCTGAATCCCTTCAAAAATCTGAGTTGCACACTGACAGTTTTGATGCTTAATATTTGCGGTGAAGGCACGCAGATGTCATTTTTACGTCTCTTTTCACAATTAGACTGTCATTCTGTGTGGGTTACATCCACAGGAGACTGGACATGACGCACAAGTCAAAACAATCTGTGGAGAAAATTCACATCCTCATATTCACAAATAAACCTTTTTTACGTATCTGTCAGATGTATATCTGAAGTCTGTTGTCTGCAGTGTATTACATAAATAAATTAGAATGAAGTGTTCTAAATTTACTAGAGGCAAGCAAAACAACTTGGATGCATTTGTAGTAAGTCACTGTATTACTATAGATAATTAGTTTATTAGAGTTTTGATTTACAAAAAGCAGATAAGCTCATAATCTCTGTAATGTTGTGACATTCCTGTTGTAGATTCAGTGGCAGGCTCATGAAGTCTTTACTGCAGCGGTATGTTCCTCTGTGTATCTCTGGCACTGGTGTTAATGTTCTCAGATCTAATTAACGAACACCCAAAGACCAACAGGATTTAGCAGTCCAATGGTGGACGATTCCTACGGATGCAAAGTTCTCATGTTTGATCCCAGGCTGCAGAATCTAATTAATTCAGTTTTACAGTTGATTTAGATTAAAAAGTACATAATATATGCATAAGTTCAAAGTCATATCATTTCATATTGATTGGCCTTTGACATTTTTCTTTATGGTGTCAGAACGTATCTGGAATGAAATGGTACACCACTGATGTCCAATGTAAACGGTTTCCTGGAGAAAACCACTTACAGGCCACGACCTCAGTATGTCAACAACATATTCTGGGTGAACCTTCAGGGCTTTCCTGACTTATCCAAGGCACATATCTGCTGAAATCATGGATTTACGTAACGATAGCTTTGCTTTGAGGGGTCATAAGGGCTGTTTTCCGGGAATCAGGTGAGCACTTTCAGGTTTAGAGCCAAATGTGAGCATCATACGTGTCTGTGACGGTTCCACCTCCTCCGGGCCAAGCACGCTGGCGTTATCTCTCTTCGGTCTGCCATTACTGAGAGGTAATTGTGTTTCTCCTCACTGAATCTGTGGGGGCTCGGTATACACCTGTTGTGAGGATTCAATGGCATTGATTTTTCACACTAGGCTGTAAAACCTGTCTGTCACTAACCGCACAATCTTGATCTCCACGGGGAGGGAGGGGCGCGGGTGACATTCCTCTGACCTAAGAAACGCTCTCTTTCTGTGCTTTTCCATCTCTGTAGAGGTTCAAACAACAGGTGGGTAGACGGTCTTACCTCTTTACCTCCTACGAATCCATTTGTGGAGCCCTTAAAAACCTTTTAAAAGAGCGGGTTGCTGTGGATACGGTTAACTTAGTTGACGAAAGTTTGTGATGACAGCTGCGCCTTCCGATGCCATGGTAAAAAAAAAAAAAACAGCTTTTGTTTTGTCAGTCAAGCTCTATCTCTAAGGGTTGATATTGCGTAACATTAATGAAAAAAAAAAAAAAATTGAAGGCCATTTAGTTTAAGCAGCTTACAATGATAAGTTGTGCATGCTTAGTTTGGTCCCTGTTGGTGCACATCATGATGCCATGAATATGTTTTACTCAGAATTAGCACATTTTAGCTTTGTAAAGTGTTTTTGATTATTTATTTATTTATTTTGTAAAAGCTAAGTTAAATGTCTGTGTGCATGCAGATGAAATTGATGCATCTCTCACAATAAAACTTCACACAGAAAACGCAGATCAGCATATGCAGTGGTATGTTAACAGTTCTATTGTTGTCTCACTTGCTGTTCTCCAGCAGCTCTCTGAAACCTCTTCTGCAGGCTGTTTTTTGTTGTTGTTGGGTTGTTGTTTTTTTTCATGCCAGTAATTTTAATTTGTTGTTGCAAGTGTTACATATTCAAGAGGGAAGAGCTAGCCTGAAAGTTCACACTGTCCTCCAGGCAGAAAGAAATAGTCTGGAAAGAGTGAAATGTTGTTGACCTCAGTTTTTCGAATCCAAAGCCTAATAAGCTGCATTGGTTTCTAAAACAGCGTCCTAACTGAAACAAAGTCTTGTAAGTGACTGATTTGGAATTTTTTTACATAGGCAGCAACTCTACAAATCATTTGAATAGAACTTCTCACTAACAAGAGACTCGGCACATAATTGATAGTGCTTGACTTTAGTATGCTGTTAAACTAACAAGGAAATATTTTAACAGTAACAAAGGTTTATGTACTTTATGTGATCAAAGCTGAATTCTCAGCATCATTAGTCTTCAGTGTCACATTATCCTTCAGAAATCATTCTAATGTGCTTATTTTCTGCTCAAAGAATATATATATTTTTTTTTATTATTATCTTTTGTATCAGGATTATTTCATTTATTACATTGAGGTGGTCATGCATGGCAGGGGTGTCCTTTTCCCTGAGGCAGGCCTAAATCTGACCGCATAACATGTGGTTTTGCTGCAGGGTCTTCAGCATGGGACCACCACTCATTGATGTTTCGCCCCTTAACTCAGAACATCTCCTGGTGGCGGGGCAGTGAACGGGGACATCTCCCTGACAACCCCTGCAGCAAAACCTAATTAGATGATTTTTATTTTTATTTTTATGATTATCTTTTGTATCAGGATTCTTTGATTGATAGAAGGTTCAAAAGAACAATTATTTAAAATAGAAATCTTTTGTAACATAAAAATTTCATTACTAGCAGTTGATTATTTTAACACATGAATAATAATAATAATAATAATAATAATAATAATAATAATAATAATAATAATAATAATATAATGTATTAATTAAAAAGAATAACAGTGCAAATATTGTTTTCTGATTTTTAAATGCTGATATTAAATCCTGCTTAAGAAACATTTATTCCTGTCATCGTCTTTTAATCTTGTTTTCTTCAGGATTATTTGATGAATAGGAGCCTCAAAAAAAAAAAAAAAAAAAAAAAATAATAATAAATAATAATATATATATATATATATATATATATATATATATATATATATATATATATATATATATATATATATATATATATATATAAATGTTCTTGTTTTCTAATGCAGTCCCTTCATTAGTTACCTATTTAATTTAATAATTGCATGTTTAATTGACATCTCTCTTGCTTCACATACGAATTCATGTTATAGCAATGCATTCGCGGCATTGAAATTTGGCCAAATTTATAAAACATAGAAAACATTTTATCATTTAAAATACAAATGATACATCACCTTTCAGTGTAGGTTAGTTTTTATTTTTATTTTTTTATTATTATTATTATTAATTTTTTTTATGTCTTAAAATGTTGTCTAAGTAGGATGCTCACTGGGTTTGAAACATTTCTTCTATCTCTGGATTACTTTTGAAGGAGACTAATGGCCATTACATTGGGCACTTCAGGACTGTTACTTTAAGTGCTTTGCTTCATCTGCTGCTTTTGAGCAGTTTTTGTTCTCTCCTTCTCTTTTTCCTTTGCACTTCATCTTATTTTTTTTTTCCTCACTGTGACATGTAGATGTGCATATATTTACATTATCATATATGTTTATTCATATGATAAAGTAAACCCCGTTCAGGGTGTGACAGGAATCCCATAGTACATCTTTAGCTCTAGCTTACAGCAAGACATGTAAATTAAATAATAACTCTATGGGGTTTTCCTTTGTAAAGCAGAGAAAAAAAGGAAATGAGCCCATAGCTTGAACTGTTTGAAGCTGAGCATTGAGACCTGAATACAAAGATATTTGTGGTAATCTAATGCTTGAAGTGCACCTGTTCAAAAAGTTGGGGGTCTGTCATTTCTTATTTATATACATATATGTGTGTGTGCGCGCGCCTTGCAAATGTATTCGTACCACTTTATTTATTTCACATTTATTATGTTGCAGTCTTACGTTAAACTGATTTAACTTTTTCTCTTTTTTGCTCCACATCAATCTACACTCCATAGACCATAGTGAAAAAGCAAAAACAGAACCGTAGTAAATTGATATAAATTTAAAACTGAAATAAGTACATTACTCATTACTCAGCTGAAACAGCCTCAAGTCTTTTTAGGTATGATGCATCAAGCTTTGCTCATCAGCATTTGGCTATTATCTGCCATTCCTCTCACTTTTTCACCTCTCAAGCTCTGTCAGGTTGGATGGGGGCAGAGTCAGACGCACATTTTCAGGTTTCTCCAGAAATATTTGATTGGGTTGAAGCCCAGTCTCTGGCTGGGCCACTCAAGGACATTCACAGAGTTGTTTATAAGCCACTCTTTCAGTGTGCTTAGGGTCATTGTCCTGTTGAAAGATGAAACGTGTGCCAAGTCTGAGGTTCTGAATGCTCTGGACTGGATTTTCATTAAGGCTATCTATTTTGGTGCATTGAGCTTTTCTTCTACTCTTCTACAGTGACCATCAGCTTCTTGGTCACCAGTCTAGACAAGGCCCTTCTCCATCAATTGCTCAGTTTGGCCTGGAGGGGTTCTAGTTGTTTCAGACGTCTTCCATTATGGATAATGAAGGCTACAGTACATGCTTCTGTGAACCTTCAATGAAGCAGAATTGTTCTGAACTCTTCCCGATGTGTGGATTGACACAAACTTGTTTTTGAGCTCTACAGGCAGTTCTTTAGAACTCAGGACGTGGTTTTTGCTCTGATATGCATTATCACCTAATATGTGTGTGCCTTTCCAAATCATACTCATTCAATTGAATTTGCCACAGGTAAACTTCACTTGAAGTGTAGTAACATCTGCCAACAATATGAGTGCTCTTGAGCTAAATTTCAACTGTCCCAGATACTAATAATTATGCAATAATTGTTTTACATGTTGTTTTATTTAATTTTACATTTGCAAATATGTTAAAAACATGTTTTGCTTTGCCATTATGGTGTATGGAGTGCAGAATGATACGGGAAAAAGTAATTTAAAACAATTTAACATAAAACATAAAAAATGAAGGGGTATGGATATATAAATATATATGTTACAAAACATTACACTTTCAGTTAAATGCTGTTCTTTCTAACTTTTATTCATCAAAAATCATAAAAAGAGTATAATGTTTCCACAAAAAAAATTAAAAATAAATAAATAAATAAATATTGAGAAGCAAATTGAGCAGCAAATCAGCATAATAGAATGAAGGATCACGTGACACTGAAGACTGGAGTAATGATGCTGAAAATTCAGCTTTGCATCACAGAAATAAATGATATTTTAAAATAGATTAAAATAGAAAACATCTCATTTTTAAATGTAATAATATTTTACGATATTACTGTTTTCACTGTATTTGTAATTAAATAAATGCAGTCTTGATTGAGCATAACATGCTCCTTTCAAAAACATTTTTAAGATTTTACTGACCCCAAACTTGTGAATAATAGTGTACGTATAAGTTTATAAGTTTGACCTCACTGTAATGTCTGTCCGAGCCAAAAGGATATTGAGTTGCTGACAGGCCGTGACCAGATAAACTGCACAGAAGATCTGTATGTGTGAATAAAAACTTTCCCCGGTCTGAAGCAGGTGATGAATCGCTCAGGATGACGGATGCATTTGTGTACGGAAATCTTTTGATATTCGCTGTCCCGCTCTCAGCCCTGCCCTGCCATGTCAATGTCAGCCTAAAATATTAACATGGCAACAATTACTCTCCTGAAAATAACAAGAGAGTGACAAGGATAGGAGGAGAGGGGGAGAGAGAACTCAATAATTCTTAGTCCACCCTTCACCGTTGCTTTTGACTTCAAGGCAATTCCCTAAATTGTAGTTCACATACAGAGACAGCGGTGTTGCAGGAATGAGAGGTGAAGACAGAAAGAGAAAAATTATACACTGAGCATTAGTTTACAGTAAAAAAAAGAAAAATAGTAAGTGAAAAAAGCATTATGCAATAAACATGAAAATAAACATTTGAGATTGACGAAATATTGAAAGATTATACATTGTAAAATATAAAACAAATTGAAGCATTAATATTGTAATATAAAATATATAAAACAAGTATATATATATATATATATATATATATATATATATACACATATATACAGTACATACCAAAAGTTTGGACACACCCTCTCATTCAAAGAGTTTTCTTTATTTTCATGACTATGAAAGTTGTAGAGTCACACTGAAGGCATCAAGGTCTATTTGAGCAAGAAGGAGAGTGATGGGGTGCTGCACCAGATGACCTGGCCTCCACAGTCACTGGACCTGAACCCAATCCAGATGGTTTAGGGGTGAGCTGGACCGCAGACAGAAGGGAAAAGGGTCAACAAGAGCTAAGCATCTCTCGGTGAACTCCTTCAAGACTGTTGGAAGACCATTTCAGGTGACTACATCTTGAAGCTCATCAAGATAATGCCAAGAGTGTGCAAAGCAGTAATCAAAGCAAAAGGTGGCTACTTTGAAGAACCTACAATATGACATATTTTCAGTTGTTTCACACTTTTTTGTTATGTAAATAATTACATATATAATTCCACATGTGTTAATTCATAGTTGTGATGCCTTCAGTGTGAATCTACAATTTTCATAGTCATGAAAATAAAGAAAACTCTTTGAATGAGAAGGTGTGTCCAAACTTTTGGTCTGTACTGTATATAAAGGATTTCTGAAGGTGTTGACGATGCATGGTCATGTGATATATATCTGACCAATCAGTGTCCAGTTTGCCAGTCTTGACTCTCCTGAGAGCTCATTCTGAGTGAACATGTCTGTGAATAGCAGTACGGGCATGTCAGGAGCAGTATATAATAGAGCTGCATAAAAATCAATGAACCTTCTGTGTTTTTCTGCCCCTGAATCATTGGAATGTAACAGTCTGTCTGCACCTGCAGCAATTTGAGGGTCGACTGTGAATCTTTTGTGTGGCAAATAAATGCCGCAGTGGCCCATAATTAAACAAGTGTCTTCTCAGTTTATACAGAGCGTGTGTGTGTTTGTGTGTGTTCCCTCCCTCACTCGTGTTCGGTTTGCCATGCTCACCCTCCGCCAACACAAGATCCGCTCAGCTCTGTGAGTGCTGTCAGTGCTGGCAGGCTGATGGCTTCATTCACAGGGAGGTTTGACTCTCTTTCTGTCTGTCTGTCTGTCTTTCAGCCGTTCTCTCTCTCACCTCCAACATTCAATTAGCAGACGCTTTGCAGTCATTCTCCAGTTTGTGGGTGAAGCCAAGGTCAGCGTGTCGTTTCATGCATGTTGAATTTGAGTTATAGAGTTATTAATCACCTCAGCTGATTCCTGATGGTAATACCACAATTTAAATGAACGAAAGGAGAAGGTGAAATGGATTGTTAGAAGGAGAATGGATGGGTTTTCCTGCTTGCTGATGGAAAGCCATATTACACACATTTAAGCATGAACAATCACAGATCAAATTCAATCAGACTGTTTGAACTGCAAACCTACTGTTAGCCAATGTTAATCGCTGGTTTAGTGGAAAACAGATTCATTTTCAGACTCGGGGCCTAAATATGCTGTAAAATTTAAAAAGTCAGTGGTGTAGGAGCCTTGGCATAGTGGTTCACACACACTGTGGTGGTCACGTGGGCAACACAGGTTTGATTAAACATGGATGAATAAAGAATATTTTAATGTCCATTTCTTATTTACTTTAATTAAAATTTTTATACTACACACAGTTTAAAATAAAAAAAAATTAAATTAAATTAAAATAATCTGGGTCCTACAATGGATATATATATATCATGTTATTTACATTTTCAATGAGGGAACATTTCATTTAAAAGTCTTTGAAATTGATTTTGTGCTTCTTTGGGATAGCACAATCACTTACAAAACATAAGCTTTTAGACACGCACATAAGTCTGAAGTAATGAATTTAGGTAAAGGGGAGCAGAGCCAATGGTGGTTTTGTAGGAAAACATCAATGCCTTGAGTTTTATTCAAGCAGCTATTTTTAACTAGTGCAAATTGATAAACAGAGCTGTGATGTGCATTCATTAAAATAGTATATAGAAAACTAAAATGTTTATAGGAAAAAAGGATAGAGAACTCGTATTTGAGCAGGAAGCAACCGTTTTGAGAGAAAACCTGATATATTTGTTAATGACTAACACGCAGATTTCACTTTAGAAGATGTGTACTGGAGTCATGTGGATTATTGTGATGATCAGCTGATAGGACTCAAATTATGACGGCACCCATTCACTGCAGAGGATCCACTTGTGAGCAATCGATGTAATGTTACAATTTCTTGGATGACCTGAGGATGTGTACATTTTTTTAATTTTTTTTTGGGTGAACTTTTTCATACTTTTGCTGTATACTTGCACCAGTGATTTCTTGATTGGCACTTCCTGCATGAGCAACTTGTGCTTGGCAGTAGGTGAGTGAATTATCATGCTAATGCAGAGCACAGGCTGTGCTTCTTTATGGTCATCACACTTTCACAAGCACAATTGCCAGCATTTCTGCATGTCCATTATTACCATAATCCAGTAGTTCTTCTCTGCCATCGTCCCATAATTTGTTTGAAACAGGCGTCGTCGCTCCCCCTCGCTCTCTCCCAGGTTGCCCACACATTGCTATGATGGGCAGCGTTAGCCTTGAGAGGCTAGAGGGAAGCAAGCTAATGTAATGTAATTTAGACCTGCTTGTCAGTCCCGGCGACACCTACATCCATCAATGTCAAGCAACAACACGTCAATACTGGCCTCAAGGTTTGGCTGCATAACAAACCGCAAACTTTAACGTCTCACTTACTGTAGGTGTTTCCAGACATTTTGGTGGAGAGGGGAGAAGTGACTTAAGGGGAAGTGACAAGGTAACACTCCCTCTGAAACCTTCTTGATGTGCGAGAGATCAGGGCTGTGTGGTTCAGTTTTAATGCAGATTGTGCAGCTCAAGCGTTTACTTATAAATGCGCGTTTGTAAAGTGTAAAGTTCATTCAATTTATGATTGGATGAGCCGTGCTTGAATACGATTATCTGCAATGTCATGTGTTATTGCATTACAGAAGAACAAAATAAATAGCATTTTCTTGTAAAACTTTCTCCTATAATACCTTTATTTACAATACAATAATTACAATATATATATATATATATATATATATATATATATATATATATATATATATATATATATATATATATATATATATATATATATATATATATTTACAGTGTTCCAGTGATTTACCACAGCTAAATGCTGGTAAAAGAATATATAGCCTGAATGCACCGTAAGTCGCTTTGGATAAAAGTGTCTGCTAAATGCATAAATGTACACATAAACAGGATTTTACTTTTCCTTACATGTTGTAAAAGACATTTCAATCACTAACAGACTTGGCTATCTAACCGTACAATATCCGAGTAATTCAAACAATTACTAAAATGTAAAGGCTTGTAGCTTGTTTGAGGCTATAATCTGATAAGAGTGATGACTTGATATACATGTCTTCAAGAGAGGCAAGCAAGGCTAATATTGGGAATTAAGAAGCTAGAAATGAAGGAGGTGGAAAAGGTTCCTGTGACTCCTTAGCTGATCTCAAAGTGACATCTGTGACTCTAATGAGCTCATCAGGCCATGAAAGTGGGGAAAAAAACACATCAAAGGCCTCACCTGGCTTTCATCATGAGGGAAGCTGTGGCGATTAAGCAAACCAGTCAATTAAAGGAAATTACTGCTCGTAACACTGTTCTCTCTGAAGTCGTATGATGGTTAGCTTTCCTTATTTACACACACAGCCATTCACACACACACAAAATACAAAATAAAATAAAACTGAATGAATGAACCAACTTGCATAAGTAAGCATGTAGCTCAAATAATGAGAGGATGCTAGCAAATCCAAGGTCATTGGTTTGATTCCCAGGGAATTCATAATATGACAAAATGTATGCAATTTGGATAGAACACACGTGCCAAATATGTAAATGTAACTCAATTTGATTAAGTTTAATTGTATTGTGTTTTTTTTTCACAATAAATCATGTTTTAGAGCAGCTGTACAACTTGTAATGATTGCATTGTTAGAATGCTATTTTAAATAGCTGGCACCATTCTAAATTCTTCAGTGTGCACTGTCTGAACTCTTCACAAAGGTTGGATGCAACCTGGAGTTGGCACAATTAACTATGAATTGTAATGCAAATTATTGAATATTACAAGATGAATATAAAATACTTTTCTGTTATTTTTACCGCCAAATTTTTCAATTTAAGAATTTTGCTTAACTTAAATTGCTTTTTACGGTACACTTTTAATCATTTATTTATTTTGTTGGGGATTAAACCCATGAACTTGGTGACCTACTGTTTGAGCTACAGGATTTGCTTAGGGATTATTTTCTCATTTTCTAATTCTTATTTACTCACTTTCACATTATCATGTTGTTTTTGTAATTCAGGGTGAACTGCTCCTTTAAAGCCTTCAAAAGTTCATAATTGTGAAACATGATGTAAGTTGGGTGCCATCTCCAAGTATTCCAATCCATCCTTCTTTCCTCCTCATCTTGTCATTCTGCAACTTCCTGCTACCTTCTTTTTTTTTCCTTCCACCTTGAACTTGTTCCATGGCCCACACGGTAGCGGCAAGCAGATTAATGCCCACTCTTTGAAATCTCAGTCACATCGTAGCCGCTTTCCAGCCTTCTCCCAGTCGCTAACATAAATCATGCATTTCCCATCTGTCAGCGCTGACTAATGTCTATTGCCAGCTTTCCGACCGGATCCTTTACCTGACTGCAGCTCCAGTACAGAGCTGAAGAGAGCATCTACAGGACAATTAACAGAGCAATGGAAAGGTAAAGGGATAGTTGACTCAGAATCAATAAGTCACACTCAAGCCATTACATTTGCCATTACAAATCTCTACTGTATTTCCTTTTTGTGTGTCATTTTGTATATAAGTTTACTTATTTATTTATTGTTTTGGTGGGAGGGTGTAATGTTGAGGTTAGTGTCTGACATGCTTTTATTTATTTATTAGTAGTACTAGTAGTAGAAGTAGTAAATGTACACATTATCCAGGAAAGTGTCGTGAATTACATTTCAATTGGGGTTTTTCCATTGTGATACAATCAAAATCTGTATTAATTAATTTATTTATTTATTGCATCAGAAGGATAGTATTATTTTTTAGTTAGTAAGTGTTTTTATTTTTGTTTGTTCATTTCTTTTTAATTTATACCCCCTTGAAAATAACACATAACTATACACCTCAAAGCAAGTTTCCCGAATTACGTTTACTTATTTTATACAATTTAGTTAGCATTAGTCCAAACATTACTTATTTTATATAATTTAGTTAACATTAGTCCAAACATTACTTATTTTATATAATTTAGTTAACATTAGTCCAAACATTACTTATTTTATACAATTTAGTTAACATTAGTCCAAACATTATTACATAAAAATGTTAAATAATTACAAACCTGATGTATATATATATATATATATATATATATATATATATATATATATATATATATATATATGTGTGTGTGTGTGTGTGTGTGTGTGTGTGTATAATTTTATAAAATTTTAAATGTAGATGTATGACTTTCACCTTTTTATATATATTTTTTTTGGCAATATAATGTTGAGATAAGCATCTCACATGCATAATATATTTGAAGTTAGTTTTATTTGTTTGTATATTAAGATTTTTCCATGTTAATATAAAAAAAAAGTATTCTGATTTACATTTCTCATTCTTTATACAGTTTAGTTACTCAAAACATATAAAGTGCCGTGAAAAGGATTGTGCCCCCTTCCTGATTTTTTTTTTTTTTTTTTGCACATTTGTCCAACTTAAAAGATTCAGATCGTCAGTTTCTTAGAAAGCTGAGTTAAATTTCACTAGCCACACCCAGGCATGATTATTGCCAGACCTGTTGAATCAAGAAATCACTTAAATAGAACCTGTCTGACAAAGTGGAGCATGCTTAATAAAGAGCAACATTGTCATGCTGCAATTTAAAGAAATGCAAGGGCATATGAGAAACAAAATAGTTGACATGTATCAGTCTGTAAAGGGTTAAACCCATTTCTAAGGCTTTGGAACTCCAGTGAACCACGGTCAGAGCCATTATCCACAAATGGAGAAAACTCGGACCAGTGATGAACCTTCCCAGGAGTGGGCGGCCTACCAAAATTACTCCAAGAGTGCACGACTCAACCAGGAGGTCATAAAAGAACCCAGAACAACATCTAAAGAACTGCAGGCCTCACTTCAATTTAGGTCAGTGTTCATGGTTCAACAATAAGAAAGAGACTGGGCAAAAATGACATCCTCAAGGCAAAAGCCACTGCTGACCAAACAGAACACAAATGCTCATCTCACACTTGCCAAATAAAAAAATATATATATTATTGGACAAATATTCTGTGGAGTGGTGCGAAGTTGAACTTTTGTGGAAAGTGTGCGTGTCCCGTTTCATCTGTCATAAAACCAACATCACATTTCATAAAGAGAACAACATACCAACAGTCAAACATGGTGATGGTAGTGTGATGGGACTCGGACTGCTTTTCGACCATAATTGATGGAACCATGAATTCTGCACTCTATCAGAAAATCCTGAATAAGAATGTCCAACCATCAGTCTGTGACCTCAAGCTGAAGCGCACTTGGGTTATGCAGCAGGAAAATGATCCCAAACACACCAGCAAGTTCACCTCTGAATGGCTCTAGAAAAAAAAAGAAAAAAAACAACAACCTGGATTAAGGTTCTGGAGTGGCCAAGTGAGAGTCTGAACCTAAATCTGTTTGAAATGCAGTGACATGACCTTAAATAGTCCATTCATACTCAAACACTCTAATTTGGCTGAATTAAAACAGTTCTGCAAAGAGGAGTGGCCTAAAATTCCTCCACGTTAATGACTCATTGCCAGTTATCATAGATGCTTGATTGCAGTTGTTGCTGCAAACGACGACACAACCACTTATTAGACTTAGGGGGCAATTACTTTTTCACCTAGTGCCAGGTACAGTAGGTTTGGACAGCTTTTTTTTCCCTTAATTAAATTCAGAACTGCATTTTGTATGTACTCTGGTTATCCTTGTGTAATATTAAAATGTGTTTGATCTGAACAATTCAAGTGTGACATGCAAAATAAAACAAAGATTGGGGCAAAAGCTTTTTTTGCAGCACTTTATTTTAACAATTACATCTCTGATGGCTTTTTTTTTTTTTTTTTTGTAAACCAATGGGACTAAATATTTTGGGATATTGTCTGGTGCACTTCTATTTCTGTCATCCATTTGGAGTGTGATGATAAAACCTTTCAATATAATCATTTTACACTAACAGCTTTTCAAACATAAAGTAGGATGCACCTATTTTTCATGCCCTTTTCCCAGTATGTTTTCTGTAAAGGAGGTATTTTCAAAGACCTAGATAAAGTCTGACACTTTTTCCCCCTTTTCATTTGAAATTCAACATCATTATTCTGTCCTGTTAGGGCATGTTGTGCAGTAGAGCTCTCCAGGCTTCTAATTAAACACACGAGTGCTGTGGATTCTTCCTAAAACTGTTGGATGGTTTTATCCCGGAGCAGACATGTGGGCGACGACCTCCAAAACATATTCCAGGAACTTAAGTTTACGTCATGCATGAGACTCAAATCAATGAACAGAAGGCTATTTTTCACACTGAAATGTGTCATTGGATAGGTCTCCGTTTCTGGCCATACTCGCTATTTTTGGACATTTCAAGGAAATCATTCATGCTAGTGTGAGTCTGTAGGAGTAGTGATTTACAGGTCACTTCCAAACTTTAGTCTTTATGAATGTGTGCGGCAGGCATTGTTTATGGTTCATAAGACTAATGAAAATGCAGTGATTCCAATTGTTTGTGCATTGTAAATTGATTTGCTTTCTTGACTGAACTTTGCATGGCAAATATGGCTGGAAGCAGCAACTGTTGATGAAATCTGTTATATATAACTTAAAATGTTACTTGCAATTTATGAAACAAATGACCTGACATTTTAAAAATCATAAATGCTAGTTGCTAGACAACCATATGTCCCATCAATCCCATAAAAAAAAAAAAAAAAAATGCAATTATCTGCAGATGCCTCGATAGATGCAGTGCCTGGTCCTTTTTCACTTAATGCATATAAATGTATAGCTGTTCAAAGTGTGCAAGAACAACAGCAACAATAATAATAAAAGGCAAGAGGATTCGCTGGATTCCTAATGAGTAATTCTGCCAGATGTTTGTGCCTATAATGAGATGCAAATTGGGCTTGTCACAAATAATTAAGTGTATCAGGTTATAATTTTAAAAAGAATTATCGAAAAACAGGTGACATGTGCTTTTTCCATGCACTGCTGTATGTTTTTAAGACGTGATATGCATTTAAATGCCCTATTTCGATCTTTTTAAACCACGTATGGCTCTACACAAAACTACGGTTATTTCTTTTATTATTTGCATCAATGTTTCCATGACAAACCTTTAAAGGAATAGTTCACATATCAATGACGATTTTGTCATAATATACTAACCCTCATGTCATTCCAAATCTGTATGGGTTTCTTTATTATGTTGAACGTAAAATAAGATATTCTGAAGAAAGTCATCAAACCAGTAATGGACCCCATTGACTTCAATAATATTTATTTCCCTACTATGGGTTCTTGGGAACCCAGAATGGTTCTTCTATCACATGGATGCAAAAACCATTATTTATTTTTTTTTTTTTTACTTTAAGGTTTAATAGTGAACGGAAGGTTTTAAAGATTAACAACACTTGCTCTTTATGTTTTGTAGGCTGGAGAGGGGATCCCATTGATCAGTGGCTTGAGAAACTCTTATAGCTAAGCCTGAGATTTGTGAACGGGTCAAGGAGACCAGAGGTTAGTAGCTTCATTCTACCTGTGTAAGGATAGAGTGGGCTGTCGTTCTAGGTCTTCAGAGGATGCCTCTTTATTTATTTTGCCCGAGATGTCTGGCCATTCGTTTCCACCTTAGACAGTTGCAGGTTCTTTAAATCTAGGTTACGGTTATGTGTCTGCTGGACCACTGACGGATTGGGATTCTCCTCCTGATTTTCATGGGTTTTATATTGTTTTCCTTATGTAGACTTTGTTTTATAGTTATTTTCATCACAACAGGAGTCTATGTGTGACCCGCAGGAGTCTAAAGCTAGTCTAGCCATGTTTTTTTTTTTTTTTTTTTTTTTTTTAAGTATAGGCTGTGTGTGTCACAAGGTGTGACTCCAACAGAGTTGGACAAATGGTATTATTGTGCACCTCCTTTTCATGCAAACAAACCCTCCGCAATCACTCAGTGTGTGGCTGGCTGCTGAATTATTTATCTCGTCCTGCATCGATTTCATGAATTAGCAAAGAATCACCGGGCACTGAAGGTAGGAGTTGGAAGGGAAACGTGAGATTGAGAGCTGTCTGCAGAAACACATGCGCAGTTACGAAATAAAACGATTAATATTGAACAACTCTTTCATTTTCCTAAAATGCATGATTGAATGGGGACAGACAGCGTATTGTTTATTATTGCAGGGGAATTTTCCATCAGTCTACAATATGAGGCACATTAAAAACCTTGCTCTCTGGATGTGTTTTTGAAAGGAGAGGAAAATACTGCTTAATCGCATCTTTGAACTCAATGAGCACTAGAAGTACAATATGTCTATCTGAGAACACATTCAGTTTACTCAGACTGGCACAAGACTGAATTAGACATGTTTAGCGTAGTAATGTGGTAATAAAAAGTATAATTCATCCAATATTATAGGCACTAAAAGGGTACTATGGGCGAGTAAATTATTATATTCTTGAACTTGCACAAAATGCTGCAAAACGATACAAACATAGTATTAGACTGTAGTTTAGTATGCATTACTGATGTCAATGTGATGACAGTAGGATGGCTAATATGATGTCATTTTTTAGTAAATGATCTGTAATAGAAGTATTTGTCAGCACTAAATTGTAGCATGTCACTCAGATTTACGAAATAGTTGAGAACAGGAAATTCTAACTGCCTATTGAAGCTTCAACATACAGGGATGTAATCTACTTGGGGAACATGTGCTTCATTACAGAATTAATATCATTATTTCTAGTGATTTGTACTTTGGTTCTATTGGAAACAAGTAATTGGACTCACTTTTTATTCTGCATGACTTATTTAAACCTACAAAGTTCATATTTCACAGGTAATTATGGCTTAGATCATTTCTTCATCAAGATTTATATAGCCTATGGTTTTGTACGTTGCGCTGAACTAACATGACAGTCAAACCATTATACTTAATATACTTATTTAAAACAGCCAAAGAAATGGAAATAATTGGCAACCACTGTGTTTGTGCGGTTTATGATCTCTTTGGTCACCAGAACATTGAGTCTTTGAAACTGTTTGAATTTTAATGCATTTTAATGAATTCAGATTATTTCTGAATGTGTGACCCTGGAATACAAAACCATTCATAAGGGTACATTTTTGAAATAGAGTTTTAAACATCATCTAAAAGCAAAATAAATAATAATAATAATAATAATAATAATAATAATACTAATAATAATAATAATAATAATAATAATAATAATAAAATTTTAGGACAATATTTGGCAGAGATACAACTATTTGAAAATCTGGAATCTAAGGGTGCAAAAAAGACTGAGAAAATCACCTTTAAAGTTGTCCAAATGAAGTTTTTTAGCAATGCACATTACTAATCAAAAATAACATTTTGTTATTTACAGTGGGAAATTTACAAAATATCTCCATGGAACATGATCTTTACTTAATGTCCTAATGATTTTTGGCATACAAGAAAAATCTATAATTTTGATGAAATATACAGGGAAAATGTGTCTTTTGTTCAACTGAAAAAATAAAAATAAAAAATGCACAAAATGAATGTGCTTTTTGAAATCAAATCGTACTTTATGAAATGAAACATCTATTTTAATAATTGTTATGCAGGTATAAACAAGTGAGAAAGTGAAAGTCCAAGTTTACATTTTCCAAGTATGGTATCCCATACTCTGAATTGGTGCTCATTTAACCCTACCAAGTGCACACACACAGCAGTGAGAGGTGAACACACATTCAGAGCCGTGTCTCACAGACAGCAACGGTGAACCGAGATCTGCTTTGTGAAGTTCTATGAATTTCTATACCCTTTATATATATATATATATATATATATATATATATATATATATATATATATATATATATATATATATATGTGTGTATTGACAGTAGACAGTATTGACGTATATATATATATATATATATATATATATATATATATATATATATATATATATATATATATATATATATATATATATATATATATTGTAACAACTTGTAGTTGTTCTATTACCGTGGGCTGACTAGAGCTAAGCTAGACTGTTTGTTTTTAATCTAACGGCTAGCAGGGTGCTAGCGTCTATACGTCGCAACTTATCTTCACCAGCGGGCAGAGCGAGCACTCGCGTCCCATACACCGCACGACCGTGAGTGTCTCTGTGAGCAGAGTTATTAACAAACCAGCCAACAGGAAGCGATAAATGTCTGTTACTCTTTAATTCAGAACACAATCAACCAACTGCACAGGCAAGGCCATATCACAAGTCACTCCTCAACACATCTCTCTCCATGACGGTGACAGTCATCCTTTTTTATAACATGGCAGTAAATGAACCCAAATCAACTCCAATTAACTTAGACATGAACATGTATAACATTACTAATATTAGAACTCAACCATCTTGCTTAAATAACCCATAATTGAACGCTAAACAAATACCCATAATGCACCTGGCTGTCAGTGCTGACTTTCGGGTCATTACATAGCCCCCCCCCCAAGAGGGTTAGTGTCCCCACAACCCTATTCTCCCACAACAAAATCTAACAAATGTCCTGGCCAACGTCGAACACGCTTCGGCCTCTCGGATGTTTTACCCCCAGCGCCAGGCTCAACCCTGAGTCCGTTATTGTCCGTTGCAGCGCTGGGAGTGGATGGTGGGGAGCCTCCCTGGCCTCCACCATTATCTTGTTCTGGGGCCAGTGGGTGGTACGGTGCCAACCGATCCTTGTGAAGCACCACCCGCCTACCCCGTCCAGGCATTCGGACCCGGAAAACCACCTCCGAAATTTGATTTAGAATCTCTCCAGGTCCCTGCCAATGATGAGTCAGTTTGTGTGACAACCCGCGCTTCCTCTGGGGGCAGAACACCCACACTCTGTCCCCTGGCTTAAGGGTAGGCCCGTGGGCCCCGGGTATCGTACGCCCGCTTCTGGCGGGCTCCAGCGTCCTCTAGAGCCTCTCTGGCCAGTTGATGGACTGTGCCCAGACGCTCCTTTAATCGCCGGAAGTAGTCCAGTTCTGGTCCACCAGCAATCTCCGGCTCGGGAGGCGACCCGAACACCAAGTCCACCGGCGTGCAGAGCTCCCTTCCAAACATCAGCGCTGCCGGCGTGCACTGACTTGACTCCTGCACTGCTGTCCTATATGCCCACAGGACCAGGGGCAGATGCTGGTCCAGTCTCTCTGATGCTGACTAGTCAAGATGGCAAGTTGGGTGGCCAGGGTGCGGTTGAACCGCTCAACCAGTCCATCGCTTTGAGGGTGGAGGGGAGTGGTTCTTGTTTTCTTTACCCTCAGCCGCTGACACACCTCACTGAACAACCGACTTTCAAAGTTCCGCCCCCTGGTCACTGTGAAGTTCGTCCGGCACCCCCGAAACGGGCAAACATCTCATCCACTAGTCGCTGTGCCGATGTGGAAGCACTCTGATCCGGCACCGCATATGCTTCAGGCCACTTTGTAAAATAGTCCATAGCTACCAGGACAAAGCGGTTGCCGGCCTCTGTGATGGGAAATGGTCCCAAGATATCCACTCCGATCCTCTCCATGGGTGCCCCTACTAGGTACTGCTGCAACGGTGCGTGAGAGCGTTGGCTGGGTCCCTTCTGCGCCGTGCAGACATCGCAGCAGTGAACATGTAGCTCTGCATCCTGCCGACACCCCGGCCAGTAGAACCGCTGCCGCAGCCGCCGCACTGTTTTGGAGTTCCCGAAATGGCCAGCTCCAGCTGCCCCATGAACCCAATGGAGGACTTCTGGCCGCAGAGCGTGGGGAACTAGAAGTTGGAGATGGTCAACTCCCCCCCTGGGTGCCTGCCACCGCCTGTAGATCACGTCATCGTGGAGCTCCAGGCTGCCCCACTGAGCATGAAGTGATTTGATCTCAGGCCCCTGTGAGGACACCGCTGGCCAGTCCGGACGTGCTCGAGCCTCCAGCCAACCCTTCACCTTCACCAGAACTTGGTCATTTGCCTGCTGTTGTCTCAGCTGCTCGATGGTGAATGGCCCTCTGTCTCCATCACTGCCACCCGGCTCGGTGGCTGCCGACGATGGGCCCAGATCTCGTTCTTCCTGACGAGCACAATACCGACATTCATCAGCAAGGCATGGACGTCTGGAGAGGGCATCAGCGTTGGCATGCTGCCGCCCTGGTCGGTGCTGAACCTCGAAGTCATACTCTTGGAGGATCTCCAGCCACCTTGCCACCTGACCCTCTGGTTGGCGGAAGTTCAGCATCCAGGTGAGGCTAGCGTGGTCGGTCCTCAGTGTGAACCTGGTGCCCAAGAGGTAGGGCCTGAAGTGACGGACTGCCAGGACCACAGCTAACAACTCCCGCCGGGTGACACAGTAGTTTCTTTCAGAACGACTGAGGCTGGCAGCTATAATAGGCCACCACTCGCTCTCCAGTCTCCCCTTCTGGGAGAGTATGGCGCCAACCCCCACGTTGCTGGCATCAGTGTCCACCAGGAAAGGTTTGTTGGGATCAGGGTAGGCCAAAACAGGAGCATCTATAAGAGCGGCTTTTAGCTGGTGGAAGGCTGCCGCACAGTCCTCGGACCACCCAAATCGCCGACCCCTTATTTGTCAGCTGATGTAAGGGGCTGGCGATGGTGGCAAAGTCTCTGACATACCTTCTATAATAGGAGGCCAGGCCTAAGAAACTCCGCAACTCAGTGAGGTTGGTTGGTGGGGGCCAGTCCCTCACTGTGGCCACCTTTGTTGGGTCGGTGGCCACTCCGCTCTCACTAACAACGTGACCCAGAACTGCGTTTGGCGGGTGAGCAAGTACACTTGGCCGGGTTTCAACCGGCAGCCAGCATTACGGATGGCTTGTCAGAACCTCCCTTAAATTGTGGACAGCGTGGTCAAAGTCTCTGGCATGGACTAACAGATCATCCAAATAGGACCACACAGCGGGTACGGGGAATGTCTTTAAGGACCCGCTCCATAAGCCTCTCAAAGGTGGCTGGGGCATTACACAGCCCAAAGGGCATCACCTTAAACTGCCACAGTCCCTTGCCCTATGGTAAACGCAGTTTTGGGCCGGGCCTCCGCCGCCCAGCTCCACTTGCCAATACCCACTGCGCAAGTCCAAAGAGCTGAACCAACAGGATCCAGCAACATAATCCAATGCGTCATCAATGCGCGGAGTGGGTATGAGTCCTTGCGGGTGACCGAATTTAGGCCGACGAAAGTCCACGCAAGGGCGCCACCCCCCGTTTTCTTCCGCACCATGACCATAGGTGCAGCCCAGGGACTGTCTGAGGGCTTCTATAATGCCATTAGCTGCCATATCTCTGATCATTTCCTCAGCAGCCTGGGCGCTTGGCGAGAGGCAGTCTGTGGGGCCGCAAGCGAATGGGAGGCAGCGGGACCAGTGTCAATGTGATGCTGGCACCAAAGCTGTTCTAGTAGCAGTCCTCCTCTTCGAGCTGCAAAAATCCACAAAGTCTTTCAATAGGCATTGCAGCTGCTCCTGCTGCAGCACGCTCAGATGCTCACTACTCGTCGCCCCAACTCCTCAACAGCAGCAACAGTCTCAGGTGATGGATGGGTGAAAGGAGCGTGCACTGATAATGACTGGGATGCACTGGTCTGAGTTGCAATACACCCCGGGAGCACCCCTTGAGTCTTCTACAGATCTTGTATGGCAGCTGGGGCTGGAGCCAGTGAACACTGGTGTCTAAGCGGTGGCAGCGGGCGGCAGCCTCTCATGATGGCTCCGACCCCGACCGGAGTGGCACTCTCTCGTTACCTAAGCACAGTGTGGGCCCCAGCACGTCGACACATGCTCCCCAGTGGGCTAACAAGTCAAACCAACAATGCACTCATCTCTGATGTCGGCGAGCCAGAACTCATGGCTTTGTCTGGCTCATCCCACCGATACAGACAACAACTTCTTCCAGGCATTACTGTCTTTTCACCCGTGACGGTGAGGAGTTCGGTATTGGTGGGGGGTCCAGTTCCCTGGAAGAGGACCGGCTGTCCCTGGCAACAATCCTTTTTGTAAAAGCAAATGGTGGACCCCGTATCCACCAGGGCACTGCAGGGCTGTCCGTCATAATCACAGTCAAGGTACAATCCTCTGATAAGCCCACAGCGCCCACAACAGGCAGTCATTGTGGAGGGGTGCCAAAGAAACGGGGGTGAGGGGTCCCCTCACTGCCTCACTCCAAGGTCGTTTCCCGGGGTGATGTTGCCCGGGGCCGGGGACTCGGGGCAGGGCAGTCCCCTGGCGAAGTGCCCCGGCTCTCCACAGCGGTAGCAGCGGTCTAGTTTCGACCTCCGTCGGGGGGTCACTGGTTGAACCCGGCTGACCTCCTCCTCCTGAGGCTGAACTCCGTCAAGCTCTTGCTCTGCTGCTCTCGTCAGCTGGCGCTGTAGTTGAGATCGACCTGTTGTCGGCCCAGCCTGCAGCACCTCCTCAGCTCGCTCAGCCTCTCTCAGTGCCTCACTCAGGTCTTGGGGTTGATGAACAAAACGGACATGCTGACGTAGGCGCTCAGGTGTCAGGCCCCGCAGGAAAGCGTGGAGGCTCAGCTTCTTCCCTCGCTGTGGGCTGGGAAGGTAGGGTAGCCTTTCCGAGTATGGACCCGTATGTCAGCGGCGAATGCACCCACACTCTCTCCTTCACGTCGAACGGTCGGTTAGTAAGCTCTTCCTGCTTGCTCTGCAGGAAGTTCTCTGCCCGAAGCGGCTGTTAAGGGCAGCGGTGAGGGCCTGGATATCACGCCGCTCTTCGGGAGACAGATGCTGAGGACCTGAAGTGCAGGACCTCCAGGGCGAGGGCCAAGTGAGTGGCAGTCTCCTCGCGGGTCCATCCATCGTGGAGAGCAGCCAGATCGACCTGGGCCAGGTAGGGCTCCAGGGGCGTCAACCCGCTGTATCGTGGTAGCTTTGCGGGTGATCGTGGAAGGAGGCTAGACTGGACACTAATTTGGTGCATTGGTGTGACAGTCGAAGGTTCATTCTGCCCATGCATAGGAGAGGCGATGCACAGTCCGGGGAACGCTGGCGCCATCAGGCCCAGTACGGAGCCCTTCTCCGCGTCGATTCATTTGTCAAGCGCTCCAACGTGAATTCGGTTCTCTCTGAGAGCAACGCTCTATTTCGCCTATACTTCGCTCCATAGCTGCGTCTTCTAAACGGGCTAAATCCCACTGTCTGACACCAGTGTAACAACTTGTAGTTGTTTCTAGTTACCGTGGGCTGACTAGAGCTAAGCTAGACTGTTTGTTTTTAATCTAACGGCTAGCAGGGTGCTAGCGTCTATACGTCGCAACTTATCTTCACCAGCGGGCAGAGCGAGCACTCGCGTCCCATACACCGCACGACCGTGAGTGTCTCTGTGAGCAGAGTTATTAACAAACCAGCCAACAGGAGGCAATAAGTGTCTGTTACTCTTTAATTCAGAACACAA
>NW_020528083.1:0-90898 GCF_003368295.1 Carassius auratus
GTGTCCCTGAATGAAAGATAAACAGATAAAGCGAGGAAATAGCATCAAGTAAAAACTGTTTTAGGTGGTTGCCAGGGCATTGCTTACATATTGCAGGCATTTTAGTGTGTTACTATGCAGTTTTGGGTGTTGTGGACATATTAGTGTGTTGTGATGAAGTTTCTAGAGAGCATTGCTAAGATGTTGTAGCCATTTTAGTGTGTTAGCATGCAGTTGTTAGGGTGTTGTGTGTTGCTATAAATTTATGCATTTAGCAGATGCTTTTATCCAAAGCGACTTACAGTGCATTCAGGCTAACATTTTTTACCTAATGTGTTTCCCTGGGATCAAACCCACAACCTTGCGCTGCTAACGCAATGCTCTACCACTAAGATGTTGTAGCCATTTTAGTGTGTCACTATGCATTTGTTAGGGTGTTGTAGGCACTTTAGTATGTAACTATGTAGCTGCTAAGGTGTTCAGGTGTTTTTAAAGTGTCTGACATGAAATGATAGTTAAAAAAAATTTTTTTTGGTTGTTTCAGACCTTATTTATAGGGTCAAAAACTAAGACGAAGTTTTGATAGCTTGTAAAGTCACTTGTTGAGATTGATATAACAGTATAGCAGATACTTACAAAATGCATGTAAATATAAGCTGTCACTTAAGTAAGATGATATATAAATGCTTAGTTTTATGAACAAAGCTCTGTGGTTTTAAAACATATATCGCAGTGCAATACAATGATCAGATGCCCTCATGATCACTTACATTTTAACATGATTTTATAGAAAATTATGTATTAAATCACTAAGATGCTTCAGTCCAGTAAATGTTCATCTTGAAATATTACCAAAAAACATAATAGTCATTCTTTACATTTAGTTTCTAAAAATCAGTCAATATTTAAAAGCAAACAGACACATGAATTATGAGCTGAAGGTGGACATTTGTACAACTAAACTAAAAACCTGCTACAAAAAGTATAATCTATGAATCAGATGAATGTAGTAGATTGGTGAAAATCAGGTTATTCAGCAAAGTTTTAGTGCATCAAATATGATACTGTGTCATATATGAAACAGTAGGCTTATAGGGTTAAGTGATCAATAGAAGCACTACTAGCAAAATAATAATATATAAACACTAGCATCAATTAAAACCTATTAACAAGCACTATTTCTGATTTAAATCAGATATAATGTGATGTATGAGTGCTTACATTGCTGGCCGGCATAAGCAGCATCACCGAAGAGAATGACACCAGCTGCTCCCAGAGCCACACTTTCTCCAATGGTGGACACCAAATCCATCTGAACAGACACAATAAACAAATCAGTGACTGGTTCCTGAATCTTTTTTTTTTTTTTTTTTTTACAAATAAGCGTTCATTTATCTCATTTTGAAAGCTATGTGTTAAGGTCACAGATATTGAATGGGGACAGTTTTGTTACAACAACTTTAAACAGTGGAAATAAAATCAGCTGGTGTGGTGTGGTGTGGTGGTGGTGGCACTGAATGTGTGACCAGCACCCTTCCTGGTCTCCTGCACACACACACACACACACAAACAGAGACAAAGAGCAGATATGAAGGTTGTGCAGGAAAAGTTTTGTGATTACCACCCAAAGGCCATATACACAATACACTCGCTTTAATCTTCACTAAAATTGCAGAGCCCACCGTCAGGATGGTTGAATAATGTTATGAATGGATTTCTGAATGAATCATATAGTTAAATCTGGGACAAAGAAAAGTATTTAAATAGAAAAGACAAAAGTATGCAGTTCACCTTTAAGTCCTATACCTTAAAATCTTCATGAATATATCTCGTTTTAAATATGTTTTTGTTTTGTTTTTTGCTGGGCAACCTTTGTCATCCACAACACTCAATCTGTGTCTTTTGATAGTTTTAAATGTGCTTTCACAGAAATTATCCCAAAACTGTGGTAAAATGTTGTTCCCATGAACTTTTTACACACTGTTAGAACAAAAATAGATCCGCCTACATTTAAATATATTTAACTACTAAATGTAAATATTTTCAATATAATAATATCTATAGGTTTTAAAATAATAATAATAATAATAACCATAAAAGTAATACATTTAAATTAGTTAAATAAATGTTTTTATAAATGTAAAAATTACTAAATGATTAGTTTATTTGCGAATTGATTCAGGATTGTTGAAGACCATAGCCTAAAGCTCTTTAAAGAGTAATTTAAAAATACAATTCCATCCTACACATAGTAATAGAAAACTAGTAGCCAATAAGCTGAAATATAGTTTTTTGTCACTGCAGATCAAGCTCATTTTTCACAAACTCACCTCTGTCAGCAGCTCCAGCTCATTGGCATAGGTAGGGCGGCTGTAGACAAAAACAGGACGTGCCAATCCCTCTCCCACCGATGCCAATCTCATTCCCTCCTTCACCCGGCTTCGGACAAACTGGCGACCGGAGGATGTCGAACGCAACACCGAGCTCATATACACGGATGGAAACAGGGCCGTGCTTTCAGTCCACAGCCACTTCAGCTGGTCGTTCCTGGCCACCTCTGCATCCGGGCAGCGTCCCGTGTAGTTCTCCAGACTGTTGCGGTAGTCGTGGTTGTAGCAGTCAGGAAAGAGGTAGAAGCCCCAAAGCTGGTTAGGACGCAAGCTTTTGGCTAGCCGCAACGTCTCTAACATGAATTTACGGCAGGACATCTCGAACTCCTGCTGAGCTACTTTGTAAATCTGGGTTGAAGTCCAGCCCGGGTTTTTCTGGGCCACTAAGCGCTGCGACTGGTTCTTGTAAATGTCTTTGGCATCCGAATTCCGTTTCCAAATTGGATGCCATTCCTCCCAGTCGATCACGGCCAGGCCTCGCGCCGATTGGTCATGAATGTACTTTGCAATCCCCTCCGGCATCGTCTCTCTGTGGTGCGTGAGGCTGGCGATCTGTGGTAGTCCACCATTGACAGCCACACCTTCATGAAAGTGCGGATAAAGGCCCAGGTGCTCTTTGTAGAATATGGTGAGGTTCTGCTCGGCAAAGCCTTTATTCGGAGATGCCACGATCTGAAATTGATCGAGCTGGAAGTGGACCTTGTGCCGAAGACTGCAGTCTTCTGTTGGGGCGTTCCAGACCAGAACCACAGGCTTCTGAGGGTAAAGAGGCCATCTGGTGGGCTTCAGATCATCAGCAAGAGCGAGATGATCCAGAGCCAGTGGAACCAACAACCAGATTCTCCAACGAAACTGGATCCAGTAAGCCATGACTTCAGTCACTCACAACACAGGCATTCAGTTCTGCTGGAACAAAAAGCCACAAAATTCGTTATAATGCATTATGATCATAATTATGATACCTGATTTATTCTTAAAGGAAACAATGTGGCACAAATCTTTCATGAAGGGAACATCATCCAGTTGACATTCTTCATAGTGCAACAATCAGGAAAACAAAATAACTTTTTAATGAAATATCTCACCTTTGATAATTAATAAATCAAAGATATTTTGACTTGGAGGGGAGTTTTTATTCGAAATAATATATATTTGGTTATTATTATATAATTACATAACAAATATCCCAGTGTAACAGTTATTCCCCAATTATTTAATTAATATTATATTTAAATATTTTTAATGTAATTTAATTATAAAATTAAATAAATATTTAATTGTAAAAATACATAATATTATTGTATTATGCAAATAAATATTTGCAAGGGAGACTAATAATCTGTTAAATGCTTTTATGTAACATCGTTTCAAGCAACATTTTTACACAATTGTACAATTCATAGAAAGACACATGATGGTATTCCAGTTTAAGACAGAATGACCTCATTCTAATGACTTTATTAGACATTGATCTTACTGACCCAAGGACAGAAAAACTGGAATTAAATTAAGAGAAAATTAAAAGTTTTGTTAAAATACAGTCAAGATTTTTAATCTGCAATCAAAAGTCAGAGATCTCAATAACTCAACACATTTTCCATATCTAATTTTCTGATCCACGCTATCCACATAAATCTTAAAACTCCATATTCTTACTTTGTTGACATTTATGTCTATTTTTTTAAATGTTCTACGGAACTGTATTATGATGTTTAATTAAAACGTATCTGAGAATTAAAGATCAAGCAATAAAATGTAGCACCATGATACTGAAATTCATGTATAGCGCTATTTACATACTACGTTACTTTAAAGAGCATCGTGGTCGTCCCATGGTACATTCACCAATATGAGCGTAAAAAGTGTTTAAAACAATTAAACATCAGCCTGTTCACATCATTCACAGAGCACCTAAAGAACTTTTTATGGAAACAACTCACCTTTGACATTAAAAACAGTAATTTCCAGATAAATACTTCCATCCTATCGTTGCGATGTAAATCATTGCTGTTACCCACGTTCTCTGTTGCCTCCTAAAGAGAGACTTTGGCGAGTTTTCCTCCTTTCATAAAGACTCGAAGCCAGGCGGAGTGATGTCTGATCTGTCGATCATCTCACATTCTTAATCTGAGACGCTTTTATCTTTGCGGCAGAGAAACAACTTCAAAGCGCCGCTTTCATAAGTTTCATTGATTCGGTGCAGGGGGCGTGGTTATATTACCAGATCAATGGGGGCGTGTCTTCCTTTATGCAAATGAGTATAACGTGTTCACTGCGGGTCCAAAAATATTATACATGCACGTTTTTTTATTCAAATCTAAATATTAAACACTATACAATTATGTATATATTAACAAAACTGCAAAACAACCACAAAAATAATTTAAAAAAAATTAAAAGAAAGAAAGATAGTAGTAACATGGTAATGCTACAATATATTTTTGACATTTATTGGATTCTTAAAAACTTACACACACACACACACACACATATATAAAGACCCAATTTACCAAAAATACGTGGTGTTTTGTACATAATTTTAATAAATATGTTTCATTTATTTTATTAGAATACTTTTTTTTTTTTTTTACATTTTTATTTCAATTCCTCTTCCATCATATGACTGTATAAGGAATGTGAGGCTTAATTAAATTTAAATATTTCGCCATATTAGGTAGCCTATTAGCTTTGGTCTATGAAACTGTTTAAGCAATAATATCTATGTAATAGTAATGTAATATGTAATAATAATATGGATACATTGAAACTCTTCTGACATTTGAGGATGCTAATAATGGACATGAAATCAAAGGAGGCATCAGGTGGCTTTCAAGTGGTTCCTTTCTGACAATGACCTGTAGAGATCCGGTTCCACCGTTTCGGCATATTCTGCTGACTCCTGTGTCGCCTCCGTCAGTCTATGTGTATGTTCATGTAAAAGAGAGGTCAACTTCCTTCCTCTCGCCTTTTCCTTTTCTCCCCAATCTTGGGGTTTTACATCACCATTTCTTCCAACTAGGCAGCGCCAGGAAGCTTTAACAATATGAGAGGAACTGGACACACACACACCCATCACGACTGCCTCCCGAAAATGGCAAACTCACATCCTTGAGTGCTAGGAGAGATCAGAGACGGATCAGAGGTGATCCCCTGCTTTATCACTCTATCTCTACCCCTATAAGACACCATAGTAAAGGTCAAAGGTCAACCGGAAGCTTTATTTGTTGAAAATTCTTAGGTAAGATCTTCAAATAACAGGCAAAAACTGAGGAATAGCTCTATCATGTACCAAGGATGTCAAACATGTCTCTTATATAATGAACACATAAATACATACTATGCATGTCTTCTTCTAGTTGTAATCATTTTGAACTATTTGAACATATTTGTAAATATGCACACAAGCAGGGTGAGTTGACGATAAAAGCATTGTAATTATTTGGGTGATCTGTTCCTTTAACAGTACTTCCACACATGCACTGAGGGCCTGTAACCTTCACATGTCTCATCAAGCATTCTCTCATAAACCCTCCAAGCATTTATTCTCGCTTATCAGTGTCAGTGATTGTGTGCAGACATGCCATCCTGTAACAGCTTCCTGTATTTCATTCATGTGGGTGGGACAAACATTCCTGGTGAAGTCTTTTACATCGGGACAGATGCACGTTTCTAATGAAACATATAGTTTTGAGGGCCTGGCCGGCTCTGACAGTGCGTCTATCGCATGTCGATGGAGATCAAGCCACTATACGGGAGTGAAAGCCTCCCGGAGGTGAACTACAGTGAAAGAGAGGAAGTATTGAAAACAGCTTAACTTCTGACATTTCACCATGTTCCACGCCCAGATCTCAGTTGCCAGGAAACCTACAGAACCAACAGCCAAAATAAACTAATTATGGGAGAAGAACTGCGTTTTCAATTCAAGACAAAGAGAAAAAGTGTCCTGAAGAAGTAATAATTTTTTTTTTACCAATTTATTAAATATTTTAAAAATCAGTTTCTATCGGATCTATCTATAACTACATTTTGTTGACCCAATAGTGAAATTACGATAATTGTTTTAATCTCAAGGACAAAAACGAATAAATAGCATAGATTCTATACTATTAAATGAATGAATAATAAATATAAACTAATAATAATTATTATGAATGAGCAACTAAAACCACACACACAAAAAAAAGTTTACTTGAAAATAAATAATAATAAAAATAAAACTTATTTCAGTTTCAACATTTCTCATTTTGTTTAGTGCAAGTTAGTTTACTATATATACATTAAAGACACTAATACAAATGACAAAAACACAACAAAAGTACTAAAACTTCAACTAAAATGAAAATGGAAACAGAAAATATAAAAATAAAATATGAATAAAAATATAATCAAAAACTGTGTTCACAACATTCTAATGTACTGTTTAAAAATAAATATTTATTTCGAAATTTGATAAAGATCGTATTTAACAGTGTTAAATATCCACAATTAAATATCCAGTATCAGCTTATACAGATGTATTAAATTATCCTAATATCGACTAATAACTGATATGGTGCCGACAAATTGTAAATAATTTAATAAACATCCTTATTCTCCAATTTCCTTTTTAGCACTTTTAGTCTTTTCTCACTAAATATTTTGTTTCACTTTTTGGACTGTGACTGTAATTTCATTTACACCGACTTACATAATTACTAATCTACTAAACCTTTTATTCAAGTATATCAACTCATAATTTACTGTACAATAAATGAGAAAAAAGTGCAGATGTGGGACGCAGCCCAAAAAACAGAATCAGACTTTGATACAACAGAATATTATAAAATATAATATGACATAAACACACACTGCAGTTGATCGACATCAACAAACATGAGTGATTTCTGTACAATCCCTGCATTGCTTTAGGCTCCATGCTTACACGCTCTCACTGCACATGCATTACTTACTGTACATCACAGAAGACAAGACGTCATATGTCTACTGTCTATATACGTAAATCAGAAATATGATTCGTGTTTTTGGTCGAAGCCATGTGAAGGGCAGAATTCCCTCGCTTTCGAAACAGAGAGCCACGGCATCCTTTCAAAAGAACACCGACGGTGGAAGGAAGTCTTGAGTGATTGTGTTATATTTCACACAGGATGACAGGGAAGTCGACGTGGATTCGAGGGTGATCCAACTTAATGATTCCCTGTAGAAATTAAATATAAAAAAAATACTTTAAAAAAAAAAAGTTTATATATATATAAAAAAGAGCTATAAAACTAGATTATATGATTTAAGGTAAGTGAAATGTTTACATAAGACACCATGAACAAACAAACAAGAAAGATGTGCTAAGATAGGAGACCAGGATCAAATATCAAACAAACAAATAAATAAATAGAAAAATAAATAAATGAATAAATGTTTAACCATAAATTAATGAATGAAGGTTAAATAAATGTTTAAATAAGAGACCAATACATAAATAATACATTAAATAAAAATAATAATTTTAAATTGGCTTGTAGTTTTTTAGGTTATGTTATGTTATATGTTTGTTTTTTTAAGCATATACAAATTTAAAAACGATGTGGTGTCTTTCTATTATGGAAAAAAAGACCATAATATTTAATAATAAATTATAAATTTAATATGCAACTGACAAATATCAAGTAGCAAATCACAAAAAATTACAAGCCATTGAATAAATCAAATCTAACATCAGCTTTTAGATTCATTTTAGAGTTTAATCATCATAATTTGTAATTATTTTGTTTAAATTTGACATGATGTCTTGAGCTGATCCTGTTGATTTGTACTTAATCTGTTTATGTAACTGATTGGATCAGTATCTCTCACCTGAGGTATAAGGTTTTTCTGGATCTTCTTCAGTTTAGATTTCTTTCTGCCGTTCTTGGTCACCACAGTCTCCTCATAAAATTCATGAGCCAGATCTCCATCTTCATCGAAATACAAGGAACTGTAACAACAAATGGCATCTGGATGAATATCACAAAAACACATGCACGTCTCACTTCACCCCAATTTTTTTTTTGAAATGTGCACAGAATGTGAAGTCTTTATTTATTATTTTATTTCATTAATCTTTATTAAATTAAATATTGATAGTTGCATATTTAAAATTGAGCAGATTTTTCAGCAAATTACTACTTTTGTTGTTTTGGTCAATACAATATTTCTTATTGGTAGTGAATGGTGACAGTTAGATTTGAGTTCAATTATTAAGAATTATGCAAATAATGTATCTTTCTATAAACAAAATATAGCTTCTTATTATTTTTTCATGGTTTTGAGGTGAAAAGTGACATGTTCCTGACATGAGAATGACTTCACATTGCACAAACCACCAACTGCATAGCTTTCAGATCTTACAAGTGCTTGACCTGGATGATCAGGTTTTTTTTTTTCATTTTTACCTTCTCCTTGTAAAGACAAACGGTGTTGCGTTCTTGGAGCCTCGTAGACGTGCTAAACACTGTTCATTGACCTCACCAGGAGCTTCTCCTCCAGCTCCTGAGCTGCTAAAAGGCCAGACTCCTTTGGGTTTGGATCCGCTGCCTCCCATTTTTACTGAAAACGCATTACTGTAGAGGAGGCGGATCGGGCAGCAGATCACATCGGTTCAGTCCTGAAAAATAGAGAGCATGTTACACACTTCTGCCTTAAAAGCAACATCTGGGCACGTGTGGCTTGTGGTGTGGCTTCAAAGCACTGCTGTGGCTGAACTAGCTCTCTGAACTCTGAGCAAGAAACTGTGGTCAGGCTTTTTATAGTCTGTAATACCTGGAGGCAAGGTCCAAAATGAACACTCATTAAGCACTAGAGGAGAGTAAAAACTGGCTTTGGTGGATGGTAAATTTTATCAGAAATGCAGCATACCACCTTACATGTGTAGTTTTATTTTTGGGGGCTAAAATAAATAAATAAACATATCAATAATAATTATAAAAAATGAATATCCATGATTTAAAAGGTTATTTGTGACAGGAAGAGTTAACACCTGTCTGCTTAAATTGGTTCAATGATTATATGACAAAAATAAAGATATTAGAAAGACTGTATATTGATCACTATACCAGCGTGAGGAAGGCAAAGCTATCCATCTATCAGAAAATTAATTAGTCATTACTTCAAGTATTTTACACAATCATACATACACATATTTAACAAAGTATTTGACCATTTTAGTAAATACACCATCTTTCTCAACCGTCTCCAAACACAGATCCGCTGGTTAAAACTGTAATCCCAGTTAGTTAGCAGGCTAGCTTTAACCAACCCTATTCTCACAACTAACCACTACTTTACAAGTCTTTGATATCCAATACGTTTGCGGTACGAATGCACGTGTTTTTGTATACTAATGTTACTGACTCGCTCTAATAAGGCTGAATATTATTGAGTTGTTTGCAAGGTAAACAAGACACGAGCCATTCACAGCCGTTCAACACGCAACTAAACGCGACTATCACGCGTTTCAGTTTATCGGTTCGGTTCGGTTTACTTCAAGGATACATTCAAATAAAAGATCATTTGAAACGCATACATACAGATCATGTAAATCTCATTGTTTTGGTTTTTCCAGTCTGCTGTCTTCAAGCACAATGACGTAGTTTCACAACGTCACATTTACGCGCCCAGTCACGGAAACGGAACCGACAAACTAGAGCCCCTTGCTGCAGTCACATATTATTATTTATTCTTTTTTCATATATATACTTTTTTTTCTTTTTACGTTTCTTTTTTTTTTTATAAAATGTAATAATATTACAATTAGAATTTGTATTATATTAGATATTTAAAAAAGCTTTAAGTTTTTATATGATTAATTTTGCTCTTTATTTTATTATTTATTTATTATATTATATATTTAAGTAATATATTATTTAAAGAAGCTCGAAGACAATCTATGTTATAAATATTTATTTTTATTGTGAAGCTAATTGTATATATTACTTTACATTATATTATATTATAAGCTTGACGAGTTATTTATTTTGTGTAGTTTAGGCTTTGAGTTTTTATTTATTTTAAAAGTAATTTGTTTGATTTTATTTTCATTGAAGACGTTCTATCTATCTATCTATCTATCTATCTATCTATCTATCTATCTATCTATCTATCTATCTATCTATCTATCTATCTATATCTATCTATCTATCTATCTATCTATCTATCTATCTATCTATCTATCTATCTATCTATCTATCTATCTATCTATCTATCTATCTATCTTATCTATCTATCTATCTATCTATTTAGGCCAGTGGTTTTCAACCTGTGGGTCATGGTATCGCAGGTGGGCCACCAAATTCTATTCAAGATTCAAGATTTATATTCGAAAATATACATTAATATAGGTATGAACGAATGAAATAAAACTAAACAATAAAAATATAAGAATAAAATATAAAAAAGATGTATACTGTAGAATTAAATATAGAATGCAAAATAATGTGCATGGAAAGTACACTGCATTCTTAAATATTAAGATCCCAGGGATGTACAAGAGGCAATGTGCATGCATGCACAGGGATGTACAACAATAATTTATCTTATTTTTGCTGCATATGCTACAGAACAACAGCAGTTGTGCCAAGTGGTGGCAGCCCGAGTTATTTTCTGTTCATTGCCAGTTCATTCAATAAAGACAGTTAACAATCTAGATTCTGAGTACTAAGTTATTAACCTAACAAAAGTGACCGGGGTCAGCTGATTTTTTTGCAGTGGGCCGCGGAAAAATATGTGTTTGTTTGTGTGGGCCGGAAGTTGAAAAAGGTTGGGAACCACTGATCTAGGCATGTGCATATGTATTTTTATTGTGAAACCATTTGTATTTCATATTATATTTTTTAATAAGCTTGACGACTTATTTAGTTTATTCTTTATATTAAAAGTACAAGTTATTGGTTATTATTCGATTTTATACTACTTTTATTCTTTTTGAATATGCTTGGTTGGTATAAGTAGCCTAATTTGCATGGAATCATGAAATATCTATCTATCTATCTATCTATCTATCTATCTATCTATCTATCTATCTATCTATCTATCTATCTATCTATCTATCTATCTTCTAGATAATTTCAATATTTATTTATATATTATTTAATGTGTATAGCATATTATATTTTATTATATTATTTAAAAAAGCTTGAATATTTACTTATTTTATTTTATTTAATTTCTCTCTCTCTCTCTCTCTCTCTCTCTCTCTCTCTCTTTCTCTCTTTCTTTCTTGAAGTTGATTTTGTCTTTGGCGCCAGTAATGTGTCACAGACATTATATGCAGCATATGGCGCGTGAGATCCGCCTCTCCTCCATCAACCTGCGGCTCATCCCGCTTTTCCATTGGCCTTTTATTCCACTGCCAGGAACTCGCTTTAATCGCATCTATTCCGCGTCTCCCTCGACACGATCGGAAGCGACAGAGTTAAATCCGCTCTTTCCCACACGCAGACGTCTGTTCAGCTCGGAATTAGACCGTGGTTTATTGGTAGACGGTCGGTTGCGCTCTAATTCAATCAGCAGAGATCGTGCTGGAGGTGGGGCCACCGAGCAGAACAGCGCGCACCACAACATTATTTTCCTGTAAGTGCATGTAAGTAAAGGTTTCGTTCTATTTTGAATGGTTGCACGAGCGCTCATTTACACGTCCGTCTCAAAAGTGCAGCGCGCGCTATATGGCTTCCATACAGATTTATCGTTGCATAACCTACTGAGCGCCTCGCCTTTGCACCAGTTATTTACCAAAGTATCCAGAAGGGTTACAGACATGAATGCAGTTAATAAACTTTATGAGACTGAAAGTGGATTTTTTTTTTTAATGTACCAGGGAACCTCAAAGCTTTGTGCATAATATGATCACGGTATATCTTCCTTTTAAACTTAATCATTGCCAAATATACCATTCATGCATATTTAGACTTTTTATAGAATTGGACAATCAGTTTATTACCAGCTAATGCATTCAATACAACTAGTAAACTTCTAAGTCATATTAGTTAGTAATCAGTTAAGCAATGAATTCAAATAGCATCTCTTTTGGATATAAAATCAGCTGTTTAATTAATTTAATTTCTATTTAAACAGTCAAGAAACATGAGTGATTCAGAGAAACAAACACTCTCCCGTAAAGACAAGGATGGAGTGGAGAAAAGGGGACGAGGAAGACCAAGGAAACATCCAAAGGTATAAAATGAATGAAAATTTGAGTTATTAGTGAACAATTATTATAGTGATCAAGTAAAAATGTTTACTTTCAAAAAGAAAATACTAATGCATGTGGCTTTTTTTTTTTTCAATGATGCAATAACAGCATAGATGGTGTTTTTGTTATATAAATACCCTATAACCCCAGTTTTGGTAACATTACAATGTTGTATTAAGACGACATTTTAATAAACATGTTTTCTTCCAGGAATCGAGTGGGTCGCCAACTGCAAAAAGACCAAGAGGACGGCCGAAGGGCAGCAAAAACAAAGGCCCATCCAAGAGAGTAAGCCTTCTTTTTTTAATTAACTTACACTATGAATAATTAGTCCCCTTGTGTGATTATGGCATAGCCGTTGCATAGATTTAAATATAGACACAATTTTTCTCTCTATTGCAGTTGTACAACACAGCTGTCTCCGGTTTGCAAACACACAGAGATATATATGCATTACTAATTATGAATAGTGTATGCAGGTTTTCATTGACAGCTCACCAACCAAATGCAGGTGACCCGCTGTTAGCCACTTAGCCCTGAGCAATGCACTGTCAGCTCCTGCCTCGAGTCCACAATGAACTCAATGCCCCCTCCATCTGCTGTCACGTGCAGAAACAGGCTCCCTCTACTGGTGTACATGCCATTCATTGCCACATTAGCCTGTTAAAATGCTTTGAAAAAACAGAAGTGCCCTTGGATTTATCCAATAGTTTAGCATGGGAGGGACTATTGCATAAAACTAAGTGACTGATTATTTAACATATGAATAATTGTTTGTTCATTTCATTTTCTGTTCAATAGAAATCCTCGGCTCCTGGCAGCAAACTGAAGGGAAAGCCGAAGAAAGGGGTAAATATTAAAATAATAGTTTGTGTTCTGTTGAACACTGCTTATTTTAAAAGTTATTTCATGTTTTCTTTCTGTTTATTTATTTATTGTGAAGCTATTATATGTATATTACTATTGTTTAGCGGCATATATTGACTATTGCCAAAAATCCGTACTTTTTGCTAGTATGCAGATGTGAATGCTTGGCCAATGCATTAAAAGCACTGGGTCCTGTTTGAAATGAACTTAACATGCATTTTTGCAGCATCAAGTTTTGTGCATAAAATACATGGAAGAAAGAAAATCATAAAGGCATGCGAGTAAATGTTCAGTAATTGTACACGTCTAGCCAAAAGTTTTTAAAATAAAATAAATGAGTGTTTTTTTTTTTAAAAAAGTATCTTTTGTTCACCAAGGCTGCATTTATTTGATTACAAATACTGTAAAAACAGTAACATTGTGAAATAGTATTACAGTTCAAAACAATAGATTTATATTTGAATATGTATTCAAATGTAATTTATTCCCGTGATGCAAAGCTGAATTTTCAGTATTATTACTCATTAAAGCATTCCAATTTAATAATAGCCATTAGTGTATTTTTTGGTGAACTGTGTCTTTAAATGTTATATTTCATTTCAAGTTACACAGAATTGATGTGCAAATTTAAAGGTCAAACTATCTTGCTAAACCTATTTAAAATGGCAATGTAAATGCCGAATATAGCATTCAAGAGAGAAGCTTTGCTTCCAAGCATTTCATCCCCAAATGTTTGATTTCGTTCCAAATAGGAAAAGGAAAAACCTCAGGACTCATCTGAGGACCCTGAGGAAGATGACGAAGAGGAGCAGTAACATAACTACCTCATACCCAACCAAACGAAAAAACCAACCGTCTTCTCTCCAACCAGTGAATAACATGGAATGTCATTCACATCTTTCTACAACCACAAAAGGACAGTAATAGATGTAATATTCTGCATAATACATGAGTTTATGTCACTAGATCAAATATACTGTAGAAACCAGAATCACATTGCATACAAATGTCATGTGTTCCTGTTACTTTTATTATATATATCTATTGGACTGAGGTGCTTTTCTACATACGCTTTGTCTGTAGTTCTGTTTAGTCATTTTTGTGTCCATATTGTAGACTAGATTTAGGTCAAGTTATAATTTAATGTGTAACATCATGGGCTTAATAGTTCTAATAGAATGCATTCATTTTGTATATAGCTGTTAACAGTTTATCTAGATTTTTGTTAGTGAATAATAATGTGCAGCCATCAGTGAATATTTGTTTCAAGGCAGGTTCTTATATTTTGTAATAAAATATAAGTTACTCAGGCCAGATGTTGAGGGAGCACATATTTAGTTTAAATAAATAGTTCACCCAAAAATCTAAATTTGCTGGATGTTTACTCGCACTCAGGCCATCCAAGATGTAGATAGTTTTTTTTTTTTCTTAATCAGAACGTATTTGGAGAAATGTATTATTACATCAGTGGCTCACCAGTGGATCCTCTGCAGTGAATGGGTGCCGTCAGAATAAGAGTCCAAACAACTGATAAAAACATCACAAGCAATCCACTCCACTCCGGTACATAAGTTAATGTTTAGAGAAAAGATATATGCTTCTAGGAAACAAATCATACTTGATACATTTTTTTTTAATAATCAAAAAAATAAAAATAATAATGCATGCACTGTAAGTCGCTTTAGATAAAAGTGTCTGCCAAATGCATAAGTGTAAATGCAAGCTTTTTTTTATATTTGCTCAAGTGAAAAAGTTATCTCATCTCAATCAGGAGAGAAATATGCACAGAGCAAGCACCGTTTACAAGCAAAAACGGTATAAAACAGATCTAAACAAATATGTTGGTGGATTTTGATTAGAAGTGACGGTTTGAATCAAACATCCAATTTTTTACTTCACAAGATGTTAATTGATGGACTGGAGTGGTGTGGATTACTTTTGGATTGTTGCGTTGTTTTTTATCAGCTGTTTGGACTCTCATTCTGATGGCACCCATTCACTGCAAGTGAGCAAGTGATGAAATGCAAAATTTCTCCAGATCTGTTCAGATAAAGAAACAAACTCATCTGCATTGAGGAAGAGTACATTTTCAGCACCTTTTCATTTTTGAATGAACTGTTCCTTTAACAGCAGCTTATAATGTGATGTTTTCCACTAGAATTCCCAGGAATCAGCTTTGAGCATATAGCAAAGGTTTGTATTTAGATGTATATGTCTGTGTTTGTTTGTGATTGTTTGTCACTATAGAAATTTATGGGAGCATTGTTAAATTTTGAAGCCATCATTTACTCCAACCTTGCGGGTACAAATTGCCATATGAAACTGATTGGCAGAAAACAGACGTCTTAGCTGGTGTCTTGTATTAGAAGACATTCCATCTTATTGTACAAATTCCTAATGGACAATGAATTTGGCACACCACTTTGTGATTCTTAAATGGTTCAAAAGAAATGTAAGGATATAAACTTAATTGTGAAGAAAGAAATAATGCATCAATTTAAATATTTCCCTAATATACACTTTGATAGAAGTGCTTCTCAGGTGGTTTTGCTTCAGGACGCCATCAAGTGGTGACTCAAGGTACCAAAATGTAAATAAATGAACATAAATCCTTAAAAAAAGAACATTGAAATGTATTAATATTATCAATAATAACATAACATACACAAACCACCTTCTTACAACATTTCCTTAAAGGACTGTCTGCATTACAGCTATCAGCTCAAGGTTCTCCACACCCAAGTGCTTTTGGATTATTTATTTTTAAATTATTTATTTTAATAATCTAGCTGTGAATCACAACAGTGACAATAAGCTATGGGTCTCAAGGATTCAGATTTGTTCTTTCAGGGTCCCTAAAAAATGTTAATTTTACACCCCCATGAACTATTGAGTTATAAGATGCATATATTGAGCAAAAGTGTAATCTAAATTATAGCCCGTGTTAATGTTCCTTCAAAAATATTGACTGTATTTTATACATTCAAGTCCTCATAACTTCTGAAATATTCACCTCAGGTATTACAGTGTCATGAACAGACAGCAAAAGCCCAAGATAATGTCAATCCCTTCAGCAGTATATCCTTTATTCTGCAGCGATTGTCTGTGTAGCAGTAAACAGCACATATAGTGTGTGACATTTTATTAATACAATATTAGAGTTATAAAATGTGTATTAGATTTATAGAATTTATTTGTATGTAGAGTGTGTTGATCTTAATAAAAATACTTTTTCAAATTGTTTGTGCATTTGCATATTTTACAATACTAATTATTACTGTTATATTTTAATATTTTATTGAATATTTTATTTTATTAATATATTAAATGTAATAGGTTGCCATAATAATGTAAAGACATCTGTTACTACTTAAATTTAAATACTAAATAACCTGCTAAATTAAAATTTAAACGATTCAAAAGATTATAAACGTATAAATCCTTATAAGAGATTTTTATGTTTACTTATAAAAATGTATAAACAATTTTAAACAATTTTAAAATCAATTTCATTATAAATACTTAATTTAGTGAGGTAATGATATATTTATTTTATATTTTTTAGTATTCGAGGAATCTATATTTTATAGCGATTTGTCATCGTTTTATTTGAATATTAATTGGTTATAGGGATTTTACAAATAATTTTAATTGTAGGCTATGTTGCATGTTAGCATTTACTTCACAAACTCCAAGACAAATTACAGTAAGGTATATTTTAATTAAATATTTATTTGATTTATAATATTATGACAAATGGTGTTAATATAACTGTTTAAGGTCACAATAATACAAATGAATATTGTATATTCTGTAGAAATTTTTATTTTTTCAATACTGATTAAATCAATTTAATAATTAAAAAAAATTGTCGATACAACAAGAATCAATAGCAGTTAATAAAAAACAAACTATTATTAATAATAACAATTATATTAACGTGTGTATAAAATGAACGGATTGTTATGCGGAATTTCATATCCGCAGGCCGTATTCTCTAAAATCAACAGCGTGCTTTTTGTCCGTATGCGCCGTGCAGGCTACGCACATCACGTAGCGGATTCGATAATGGCGCCTGACTCCGAGATGCGCTCGGCTTTGGAAAAATGAAGCGTAGAAGAGATTATTTCCAGTGATTGACGCGGGGCTTATTTCAGTTCGCGGACTTTGGCTCTCTTGCCGCGCGGCAGGTTCAGGTTGCGATCTCAGTCGCGACTCCCAAGCCGGAGATGATGAAGCTGAAGTCGAACCAAACGCGCACCTACGATGGAGACGGGTTCAAGAAACGGGCCGCCTGCCTGTGCTTCAGGAACGACACCGAGCAGGAGGTGAGTCGCGCCGCGCCGCGCCGCTGGGAGACCGCGCGATGCGTGCGTCCCTCGACGCATCAGCTGCTGGATCTCGAAGCCTTTGGCAGCGTGCTATCAGTGCGTAGCTCTGGAGTAACGTTAGTTAGCGGAGTCGGCCTAACGTTAACGCGATAAGCGCTCATCAATGATGACAGCTTGATTGATTTAGTGATTGGGTTAAATTGCATTAAATGCAATGAATTACTGTGGTTTATCTTGATGCATCCGATGGTAATAATGACAGCATTGTGTCCGAAACAACATGCTATTGCTTTCATTTGATCACCACTGACAAGGTGCACCATAGTATTTTCTGAAGATGTCTGGAAGGCCATTCTTAACAAATGAAAAAGTAACATACTGTGAAGATACTATGGAACAATAATGGTGTAAGGTATTACTACAGTCCTTTGACGTGTACCATGGTAATGAAATTTATGTATATGGACAACCATTTGGTACATTTGGCACCACTAACAAGAAGTAGCATGGTTTTCTTTGGAGATAATTGGATTGCATAATTTACAAAAAAGTACTGTGTTTTCAAGCATGTCATTTATACATTAATATTACTATATGTGAAAAAAAATTGTTATATTTTAATGGCTTTGTGATTATTACATTACCAAAATTAATTAAATTGCTTAAAAATTAGGGGTTTATTAACAGGGAAAATTTTTCCAGACGTTTTATAAATTGTTCATGGTAACATTTCTAAAACAGTTCACTTTTTAAAAAACGAGGCCCCAGATGTTCACAAACATGACTACTGAAATTACTACTTTTCTAGCAAATAGTGACCCAAAATGAGTTTTGACGGGAGATTTTGAACTGACACAAGGGACGCATAACTTCTGTTGAAGAGCAGTGGTGGTTATTTCACAGAGGCACATTATTGATCGTCCAGAAAGATATATTATCCTATAAATGACTTTCAGCCAGTCCTCCAGACTGAAGACATGAATATGTGTCCACACAGGTGTTATTAGTAAGCAGCAGCCGATATCCAGACAAATGGATCGTACCCGGAGGAGGAATGGAGCCGGAGGAAGAGCCCAACGTCGCTGCTGCGCGAGAAGTCTGTGAAGAGGTCTGGCTTTCATCTCTAGGATTATGCATGAAATCCATTATTTATAATCAGCTGTCCATTACAAAGACTGTCTGTGATGGTCAAAGCTTTTTGAAGGAGATCTCAATCATTTTTTCAGTATTTTTATTTTTTGACTGCTATTAATGTGGATAAAATATACACACAATTTCCAATTTAAATGCACACTGATTTTAATCAGTAGATCCAAAATCAGTACATTTTGGTGACCAGTGGATGTGATCGTTTTAATATGGCCAAGTATCAACTGATTAATCAGCTGATGTGTTAGTGTCTCCTCTCCTAACAGTAAATTATGTTTTAAGCATATATTTTCGACTCATGCATTGTCCATACATGAAAACTTTAGGTTTTCTCTCTGCTGACTCTTAACCTATGGGGTTTCTCATAAAGAGAAGTGATAATGTTCCATCAGCTGAGATCCGCCATATGCTCTTACTTTCGCTGGCCATCTGACAGATGTCAAACATGTCCCTCGATCCGCCGGCATGATCGCCTTACAGTTTTAAAGGGCATTACACTCAGATTAAGAGCTGCTCTTCACACCTTCACCGCCAAGAGCGGCCATCCACTATAAACGTACCATGACACCATGTCATCAGCGTTTGACGGGATCGCATATATTTGGGATTGTCCTGAAGTCTGAGAGCATAGCGGAAAGTTTTTAGATGTTGAAGTCTGAATCTCATCATGTTACAATGTTAAAATATTAAGGAATATTCTGCATTGTTGATCATATGACTCTTGGTCAGATGTTTTTGAAGCTCATGATGCTCTATGGAACATAAATCATGCTGAAGAAAATGATCATCAGTTCACTGAAGCAAAAGAAAGCAAGTCTGATAATGTAATATAAAAAAATAAATTTGTATTAATTTTTTTTTTTAAAGAGAGAGAAATTAAATAATACTTTTAAGTTAGCAGGGTTGCATTGAATTGATCATAAGTGACAATTATAATGTTACAAGTAATTTAATTAGCAAATCAGCATATTAGATGTTTTCTGAAGATCATGTGACCATGAAGACTTGAGTAATGATGCTGAAATTCAGCTGTACATCCAGGAATAAAAAATAATAATAAAAAATTACAATAGAAAGCTGTTATTTTAAATCGTAGCATTCTTTCATATTATAACTGCTTTTTTTTATCCAATAAATGCAACCTTGATGAGCAGAAGAAACAAATCAATTGAAAATCTCACAGATGCCACACTTTTAAACGGTAGTGTGTATGAAATTGAGAAACTTCACTGGTGGTCTCAGACTTTTAGACCAGCACTATAAAGCAGGACTAAATTTAGACCATGTTTGACGACAATCAGCTACTCAAGCTGAGGTCACGCCATGTTGTGTACAAGACATTTGGCTTAAACAGCGTCCTGATGGATCACTATCACTCAGGACGAGTGTAGACTGTTACAGGCTGAAGAATGCCCTCATGTTCCTGTTGATGTGCTGTCCTGCTTGATTTCACCAGTAGATCAAAACAAATCCATCTCTTCTTGACCCCCGAAAATAGGTCTCTGATCATGAAATAATGAGAAGACACACACACACACACACACAAAATGTTTCAGTTTCATGTATCCATTGTTTTATAGGCTGGTGTTAAGGGCACTTTAGGAAGACTAGTAGGAATATTTGAGGTAAGAAATGGTTTTCATAAAAGCATTTAAACTTGTGCAATTAAAGTGTTGTTCTGCTTGTCTTAACTATTTTGAATAACATTTTGTTTTATACACAGAATCGAGATAGGAAACACAGAACGTATGTCTATGTTCTCATCGTAACCGAAGTTCTGGAAGATTGGGAGGATTCAGTCAACATTGGTTTGTATTTTCGAATAATACAATACATTTCAAAAGTGTGTTTTTTTAAATGTTTGTAGTTATCATTAAAAATCTAGTAAAAAACGTAATATTGGGAATTATTACCATTTGAAATAATTGGTTTCTAGTTGAATATATTGTAAAATGTCATTTATTCCTCTGATTTTGTTCATCGGTGTCACATGATCCTTCAGAAATCATTCTGATATGCTGATCTACTGAAACATTTCTGATTATTATCAATGTTGAAAACAGTTGTGCTGCTTTATATTTTTGTAGAAACTGTGATAAATACAAATTTTCAGGATTCTGTAATAAATCTTCAAAAGAACAGCATTTATTTTAAATATTTGAAATTTTCTAACTTTCTAAATGTCTTTACTGTCACTTTTGATTTATTTAATGTGCTTTAAAAAACAACCACGTACTAACACCAACTTTTCTAAACAATATAAAAGAATATTTCTTTACAGTGTATATACTAAATAAAGTGCATACATTCTCAGGCATGTAGCAATGTCAACGCTATCATGATTTATCCCATCAAAATATGACCAAATTCTTATCAATATCAGAATATTCTTGTCAGAGCCACTCTGGGATTTACAAGCGTGTAAAAGGTCAAAAAAAAACAAAGTCAACATACAGTTAGCTGTCTTCTGTGGACCAATATCAACCTATTTGGTTCATAACACCTGCTTATCTTTTTTGTTTTGACAGGGAGAAAAAGGGATTGGTTCAAAATCGAAGATGCCATAGAAGTGTTGCAGTGTCACAAACCAGTACAGGCCACTTACTTCGAGGCCCTGCAGGAAGGATGTCTGAACAGTAACGGGACGCCGCTGGTGGCCACCTACAGCATTAATCAGAGCTCGGTCTCTGATGTCAGATAACTAATGAAGAACACAGACGCTCCGGACGCTTCCACCGCTCTTCCTCTTACTTTCATTACTCTGTTCTTTTGATTCCTTTTCTTTAAAAACACACAAAAACAACGGTTTGCCAAGGCCTTAGAGCACCGAGAAGGTGGAGCAGACATCAAGTGTTGGCTGAATATCCGAAACAATGTTTTGTAAATGTAACACTTTAGCTTTTTCCTGTTTAATGCTCCTTTCATGCCGACTGTTGCATGAAACCCACGTCCTTTTAGCGGCCCAAGTGTGAGATGAAACAAAAGCAAGAACTACTTTTTACTGTTGTGATGAAAAAATGTACACATGGTGCGTCAGCATGTGGCTTTCATCATTTTTACACATTAGATTTCCTCCGTGTGCGCAAGTGTGAACGCTTTTACTTTGTGTGAACCACTTTCGGTGGTTGTGCGAGAGAACATTTAGTCATCTGAATGGTGGAACTGTAAGAAATGAATAGTTTTGCATGAACACTGGTATTTATTTGTCTAAGGAGTTTGCGTGATGCGATGAATGTTTAACTTGTACTTCGTGTTCAATTGTTGCCCTTAACTTGCCCGTTTGTTTGTTTTTCGTCTTGCCATCTTGTAAATAACTTATGGGCCTGCAGAAACTTATTTAATTTATACTATTACCTGATTAGACTGGAGTGCAATTCTACAAGCACACTTTATTTGAATCCAGTTCATTTTTCCAACCCGCTGATGTTTGAAGGACTTTGAATTTACATTGAATGCAAACATTACAATGAATCTTGTGTGTAATTTGTGCCACAAGCAACACCAATTCATTGTAGATTAATTGTTCTTACATTATGTTTGCAATTCTGTTGGGTGCCGCTAGTGATGAAGAAACGAAACAGTTCCCCTTTAAGAAGACTGTGATATAGCGGTGGTATGGTTTGGCTGTTTGTTGTTTTCTGTAGCACTTTTTAAAATCAACATGAAAACAAAATGGACTCAATTTACTTTTTAACCTATTTTCCCAGTTTCATTTATGCCCCATATTTTACAACTGCCATCCTATTATGGTATGAAACACTCACTTTTCACGATGCAATCACTTCCAGATGGATAAAAGTGTTGTTTCGTTTCTTCCTCACAATACGTTACACATTTTAAAGAAGTAAAATGGGTTGCACATACCGTGTTGAATTTAAGTGTCACAGTAGAGAATAATGGACAGATAAATCAAGAAGTGGCTTGGAAACCCTCACTTTGATTTTCAAAGCTAAACAAAAAAACTATTATAATGTTATCTGGACGTTTCGAAAATGGATGCTTTTGACTTTCTTACTTTCATGTTGTTTCAGAGGGGAAATGGCATTAATAATGAGCAGTTGATATTGGCTTTTTATTTAGTTTTTTTTGAATATGGTGAAATACACTGATTTAGTACACCCAAAAATTTAAATTCTGTCACTATTCACTCAAGTTTTTCCAACCTGTATGAGTTTATTATATGATATTTTGAAGAATGTTTGTAATCTTACAGTTCACTTTCACACTGACTTAAGTAGTATTTTTTTCCATTCTATTTTTATGTATTTTGTGAGTAAATAATGACAGAATTTTCTTTTTTTAATGCAACTTTATCTTTAAGGAATTAAAATGGGTTTCATGTTAATTTTAGCTGTTAGAAGATTTACATTTCATTAATACCGTAATGACACCTAAAGAGCTATTTCAATGAAACTGTTCCAAGTTTTTTTTTTTTTTTTTGCATAAAACTATAGTCTGCACTAGGGCAGTTTTCAAAACATTTCTGAGGGCACACATTTCTCCATCTTCCCTTAGTAGATTTGGCCATTAATATTCTTCTGACATCAGTTGCATGAAAGTGTTCTCTGCGCTTCGGTTTTCTCTGACTTCAAATCCAGCTGATGAGGTTTTTGGTTGTTTTAACCTCTCACCCTTTTTAGAAACGACCATATCTTAATCTAGAAAACATATACATGTCTTCTCTTCTTTTGAAATGTCAAATGCGTCTACAGCCGAATTGCACACTCAGCAGCAGTTGGCGCAATACTGTGAATCTTGAGCCACTGTAGTTAGCGAGATGTTCGGTGTCTTTTAATTGCTCAGATCAAAACCTCAAATTCAAGTGCTTGTTATGTTGTATGGATATGGTACACTTTAGGTTAGTATAAAGTGCATTTATGATGCAAGATGCTTGTAAAGTACATTTTTAATTCAAGACTTATTTTTATTGTTAGTCTAACTGCAACTTGAGTATTGATGAACCCAAGATCTAAAAAGTGGGTGAACATACTTTTATCAGTTTATTCGTGTTTACATGCCTTTGGTTAATATCTATCAACACTAATGTCGTCGAATTTACAGTTGATTGCAAGTCTTACTCTTCCACTTTTAGTGCAGCATGTAATCGCTCATCTGGACTGTTTTCTTGATTGAAATATGTGATGGCCATCCCAATGTACCCCTCATTTTCAGTAGAACAGCAGCATATAACCTTTTGACTTGTGTAGGAAGTGGATCATGGCTGTGAATTGTCTTTAAGCAGTGTCCTACAGATCAAGGATGTGAAACCTAAACTGCTGCATTTGAAGTGCATCGCAGACCATCTGAAAAGCCCATATCCTTAATCAACATCTCATGGAAAGCACCTTAAATTTTGCCCTGCTTGTGACTTGGAATGTAAACTATTGTGACGTAAATGAGAGGTCAGCCTGGTAAACATGATGTCATTGGTTTAAATGGGAGGCTGGAAATGTGACAGAACACCCGAAACAAAAGCTGAGAGACTTCAGTTTCACAGCTACACCCTTCACTGGATTGTTTAGCTTTTTCATTTTGGGCTTGTGAAATCAACCAGTATAAGAATGTGATATAAATGTGCCAACTAATAAACACCAGTATTTCATCTCAAGGTTTCAGTGACTTTCTCCCAGAAGAGTCAAAATGTTGATACTTCTGAAAATGCCAAATAATCATATTAATTAGCATTGTGTTTGTACTTCATGGCTTTTCAAGCAAACCATACATGCTAGTGTAACATTAAAATGTCTTAAAACTATACACTTTTTTTTCTTTTCACAAGATTTACAGGGTTGTTTGTTTTTTCAGGATGATTGACCAAAATTGAACACAGAAAGAAAATTAAAACATCTTTGGATATTTAGTTCAACTACCGGTAAAAATGAAAATTGGCTGAAAAATTACTCCACTTCAACATTTACAAAATGTAGATTAGATTTTATTTATCTGCAGTGAATGGGTGCCATCAGAATGACAGCTAAAACATTTGATAAAATAATCCACACTATTCAATTCAATCAGTTATAATCTTGGAAAGCGAAAAGCTTGTGTTCGTAAGAAACAAATCCATCAAGACATTCAAATTACCCATTTATTTATATTTTCAAGCCAAAATAAGTCCATAATCCATTATAAGACTAACTCCAGTGGGGGAAAAAAGTCCATATTCTGTTGTCTCTCACATCAAAATCCACAAATTTGTTTTGTAAATGGTGCTTGATCTGTGCAGATTTCCATCCTGATACACTGAAGCAAGTAATATTATGGATAGTGGACTCATATTTCAGTCTGAAGCAAAGGTTTGAGGATAGAAACATCTTAATGATGGATTTGTTTCTTATGGACACAGCTCTTCTCTTTACAAAATGTTATTTCATGAACTGGAGCTGCAAGGATTATGGTGATGTTTTTATCAGCAGTTTAAACTCTTCAGCAAGTTTTTCAGCAAATTCAAATTTTTGGACGAATGACTCGTTTAAGGCAACAACCGTGAATGCATTCAAAAGTACCTGAAACCAATATATGAACAAGTAGGACACAGAAGTACTTTTAAACCTTTATTGTACAGATAATGTGGAAACTATTGTGGCTGTTGTCCTCGGCCACGGCCAAAACCACCTCTCTGAAAACACAAGTGCACAATGCAAATGTTAAACGTCACAATTTTCTTTTCCCAGTAGGATGATTAATGTAATTATTGAATTAAAATAGCATTTAAAGAGAAGTACTTACAAACTGGAATTCAGTGGCTGCACCTGCACCAGCTTCAGCCTTCTTGTCTGCACCAGCTGTGAGATCAACCGTTTTTAGTTTAACACAATGCCGCACAGAGGCTGCCATTTAAGAATAAGCGAGGATGTATTGTATACGTACGCGGAGCTGCAGATCGTCTATAAGCATCTCTGTCTCCCTCGCCACGGGCCAGACGAGCCGGTCTCTCTCCCTCAAGACCTGCAGAACACCACATTTAGATTTAGTCAGGCTCTTTGAAAGGGACTCTGACACATTATGAATGACATTTTGCATTCATATACAACCATTTATCAGTCGTGCATAAAAAAAAAAGAAGAAAAAAAAAGTCAAAAGCACTTGTATCCTATTTCTTCTGAAGCCATAACTCAATAATGATTATACAAATTACAGCATGAGAGATGAGAGCTACTTTTAAAGTTTTTTGTTGTTGTTGTTCAGTACGAACATCACAAAAAGCTGTGTGGATTTTCTTCTAAATATGTTGCATGGAAAATCATGACAGTGATCGACTCGTTTTGAAAAGCTCTTTAGAAGAGGACGATGAGCCTCTTAACAAAAACTATAGATGTACAAAGACGGTTCACTCTTATCACTTATGAACGGGAGAAACTGCAACGTGCAATATTACGCACTATGTCCCGCTTTCTGAATGAAACAGCCAATGGCTGACTGTTAAAGTCACTGCATCATTGCATCTGACTTTATGATCCAGTTCCTGTAGAAACCCAAGACTCATGTTTATGACTGCACATGCACATTGGCTGGTCTAGCCTGAAAAATATGATTTTTTTTAAACACTATTTGAGCATGAGGAACAACATTCATGGAGCAGTTCATTTCAGATTATGTTGCTAATCTGAAACGTGTAATTTAATTGTGAGTTCAGCGAACAGTTTTTGAGACTTCGGGATTACTCCATTCATTTGGATAGGACCAGAGGCGTTGCAAATACGTGTGCAGAGTAAACACTTTCTCTTGAAAGGGACTTTGCTCTTACCCTTGGGACGGGGTCTGGCGGTCTCTGGGCGTGTCTGCCGGCGGAGGGTGGCGGGCACGATCTCTGGCGGCAGGTGGAGGAAGTCCCGAAGGTACTGGATGCCCTCATTGGTCAGGTACCAGTAGAAATGGCGCCAAGCAAACTGCTCTTTAACATACCCGCATGACTTCAGAGACTGTGAAGGTAGAGGGATCTTAATACACATTCACATCATTGACTGGTCCAAGTGCATGCTGTTCATGACGGTCAGAAAGGACTCACCTGCATGGCCTTCATCACGTGAAGGTTGGGTACATTTTTGTCAGCGAGCTCTGGATGTTTCGCAAGATGCACATCTTTTTTGGCCACCATGACGCCCTCTTTGAAGAGGAGCTCATAGATAGCAATGCGGTTCTTCTTGGGCATCAACATCTACAGAAAGAGTAATACAATCATTTAAGTTTGTATCTTCAAGTTCGGTCCTCTGTAAAGGACATTATATTTTAGTTAGACCCTACACGCCACAGTTTTAAGTCTGGATGTCCTGTAAAGAGCACATTCAGGGCTTTTCAGAGATATCAAATTGACAATGATCACATTTAGCACTCTTAGGGATATGATTATATTTTGTAATTATCTAAATCTGACTAATTTTCAAATAGTTCAAAATGTTATGCTTTTTAATGAGTTATTACTCCCATAATGACACTTATTTTTCATTAGTTGTCCCCAAGAACACATTAATATGCAAAGTAGATGCAATGCATAGATAAACTGAATAGTGTTCCTGTGGCTCAACTGGTAGAGCACTGTGTAAGCAAGCAAGCGCAAGGTTGGGGGTTCGATTCCCCGGGAACACATGATATGTAAAAATTGATAGCCTGAATGCACTGTAAGTCGCTTTGGATAAAAGCGTCTGCTAAATACATAAATACAAATACATAAACTGAATAAAATGGGAATATCAGTAACGTTATATTTAATTTTTTCGCACATACTGCATAAGGTACAGCAACATCAAATCATTGATTGCATCTTTCATTACATAGTTGAGAATCATCAGGTGCTGATGTAGTTTCTCGGTAGTGATGATAACACCATGGTATTAATGGTACATTAATAAATTAGTCATTCTAGTACTATGTCAAGAAAAAAACCATGGCAATTTTTATCAGCGCGCTTAACGCGTTTATACATTAATAACAGTTTCAATGAAATTTTTGTACTTTAATAAATTACTTTCCTGAACAACAATAAATAGCTCATTTAATGTTAATTTCTTATTTGATTTTACTTTACTGACTTTATTCAAGCCGCAACGCTCTCTCGCGACACAGCGCATTTCCTGTCTTATATCTAGTCTTTCTCGTCTGCATATTTTCTCGAGACTAGGATATATTTGTTATTAGGAATTTATCTAAACAGGGTTTGATTGAAGAAACACATAAACTAGTAAGATGATGAAGATTTTGCACGGATTTTCGGCTCTTATTTCGGCCTACCTTTACTCTTGATGAGAGACCGGAGCCGGAAAGAACGTCCTCAGCTGTACTTCCGGTATTATTTCGCTGCGCTTTATAGAGCCACAGTGAAGCGCGCAGCGCCAACTAGTGACGTGGAGGTATTTTTTAATTTGTCACTGCTTGGCTTGAAAGAAATAATAATTAAAAAATACAAATAAAATAAACACACACACACACACACACGCGCACACACATATATATATATATATATATATATATATATATATATATATATATATATATATATATACATGCTAGGAACTATGTAACTATATATGTGTATGTGAAAGAGGGCAAGAGAGATACAGAGAGAGAGAGAGAGGGAAACGTGCTTATTAAAATAAAAGGACATTTAAAAATTTTATTCGTTCCTTTTCAAATAATTTATTGAATTCTAGAATTTTTCTAGAATTTTCAGAAATTCTCTGTACATTTTGTAAATGTTCTATGTATTTAAAAAATTCATTGTAACTGCATGTAAAATAGTGACCAGTATGATTCAGACATTGACTGTTTTGAATATAAATACAGTCCTGTTGTGACATCAAATACAGTCACAGCCACTCATTCAGTAGTCTTTTTTTCTGGATGGACAGTGTTGAATGCTGAGCAATCGAAGCATGAAATTTTAGTGTAAAGGTTGAGTGTACATATTTAGAAGAATATGTATGGCATGTGACCTCTTATTCTTAATTATTGCATTTTATGGATCTGTGCAATGAACTCAAAGTAAGTGTGTATTGACTACTATTCCTAAATGTTTTCTAAACCTGATTTTAGAGTTAATGGCTCTTTGGTTGTGTGTGTTTGTGTTTGTGTGCTGTTATGTGTTTTAAACTCTTTTAAAATGTTTCTTGAAGTTTCAGTTTTGGAATGAGATCTGGGAACATTTCAATAGCTGTTGCACAATTCAGTACCAAACTAAACCTCTTCAGTGGATGCTTGAACAAGAAATGTGTTTGTTAATATTTCAGCGCTCAGCTCATTTCTCTGGCAGTTTGTGTTTGGCAGCAAGCAGTGTTTTCCTGTTTCCATCTATGTTGTGAGGCGGTGATGTGTTGAGTGCCTGAGGCTTGTGGATTTTTGGGAATGAACCATACAGGAGCTTTGATTGTTGTTTCACCTGGGCCAACAAACTGAGAAATTAACATTGCAACACCTCCATCTGCTTTCATACACGGACCACCTGTGCCGCACTGACTTTGCAAATTCCTTTCATATAATATAACATTTAGGAGCAGATTTGATAACTGGTTACTATCAGCGGTACTTCAGTATCATTGAGATAACAGGACAACACTGGCTGTTGTGTATTCATTCGATAACTTTCTGTTTTACTGATATTCGATTCGCGAATGAATTGTTCGTTTGAACCGATTCACTTGAACTATTTCACAATGTTTTTGTAAACTGCGTCACTGTAACTAAAATGTATGGTTACACAATATAAATGAGCAATCCATGTTCAACAAAATATGTATGGAAATACTTACTTGATTACATGAAACTGTTCGCTTCTATGAAGTGTGAACAGATTCGCTAAAACGAGTTCGCCGAGCGAACCGATTCCCTTAAACCGAATCAGATGGCTCACCGTTATTGTGTTTAACTAGAGTGGAGGATCGTGTGCATCACAGAGAAGCCGGATTGTCGTCCATCTGTGTTTGGTATGTCTTAACGCATGGTTTTATTCTCATTTAGCTGCAGAAATGAAGTTGCGTGTAGATATATACAGACAAACGTGTCTTCTTGCGGCATTTCATTTATTTCTAAACGCTTGCGCAGTCATTTTAAAGAACGTTGTGGTTCTTTGCAGTGCTGAACACTGAGCGCTGTGTGCACCTGAATTAATATGCATGTGTCGAATGAACTTGAATTACAGGAATAAATTAGACTTTTGTGCATCATTATAGACAACCATACTGTTTTGCATGCGTTTAGCAAAATCTGACGTATTTGTAACAAAAAATAAACTACTTAAAAGCTATAAAGCTAACTATTAATACTATCCAACAATGCATATTTTAAAGTAATGTTACAAAAAGTGGATTTTTTTTATATTTATAGAATGTACTTATTCATTATTTTTTTATTAGTTTAAGAATATGCTGTTCAAAAGTTATGCACATATGCTATATATGAATGCTATAGCTCATTAATTTGACTTAAACATTCATCCTGCTAAAATGAGTTAGGAACTTTTAGTTAATTAACAGTTTTTGTCTTTAAAAAGATTAGTACTAACAGATAAAAAAATAAATAAAAGAAAATAAACGCAGTATGGTTTTTGGACTATTTAAGTACACTGGAGTGGCATGTGAATTAGGAAGCAAATTTAGGGTAATTGTTATCCTAGTCCTCTATTCTGAGATCCAGACCATTTTAGTAAATGCAATCTCTGTTGCTCCCCAAGGATACTTTACTGTCTTCTTGCATGATAAACTTAAAAGTGCTGCTTTAATAAATCAATAGCAGTTCTCGCAGCTATAATGAAGATGAATCATTACAACAGTGTAATTTGATTAGTAAATGTCTCTGTTGTCATTTAGTTTGATATTACTGCTGATCCCATCTGTCTCCACCAACAGTAAATAGATGCATGTGAGTGTGTGTCTAAAGTGAAGTGCTGGTTCACAGACACCAGATGTCTTTGAAGTCAAAGGTGAAATCCTCCCGACGGAGGGTCTTGAACTGTCCAAGGTCCTGAATTTTCCCTTAACTCTATAGCTATGGGTCAGTTAGTATTTGTTCTGCCAGGGAAAGCTTCTGATATATGTGCAGTTTTATGGGAATTTGGCATTTCTTATAGATTCTATGTAGTGCTTAGCATTTATTATATATATATATATATATATATATATATATATATATATATATATATATATATATATATATATATATATGACCCTGGACCACAAAAGCAGTTTTAAGTTGCTGGGGTATATGTTTAAGCACTAGCCAAAAAAAACATTGTATGGTTCAAAATTACAGATTTGTTTTTTTGTGCCAAAATTATTAGGATATTAAGTAAAGTTCATGTTCAATGAAGATATTTTGTAAATTTCCTACCATAAATGTATCAAAACCTATTTATTTTTTTATTCGTTATATCTGTTTTTTCTTCTCAGTTGTATGGAAGCTTGTTTTCACCACAGAATAAAAAACAAAAAAGGTAATTGCAACTTTTAAATGTAACCCCCCCCCTCCCCCAATCATTTCACCTGATGAAGTCAAAGCCATAAAGTATACTCTAGCTCTTTAACTGGATTGTGTTGGAGGACTCATTAACCCTGATGCTATGCTGTTGAAATCTCGTTCTGAATCTGTCTTTCAGGCTCTTGTGGCTTCAGATGGTGACTAAAGCCAAGGAGAGCATGTCCTTAGAGGCTTTTAACTGAAGGTACAATACAAGGTCCTTGCAGTCTGAACACATATCAGTGGTGTGTAAAACTCTCAGTGCATCACAAGGTATTCTTCAGTTTCAAACTCTGCTGAAATTCCTTTAGCCTAATATATCACAGCATGCTGTTCAGTCTATGCACACTACTGTTCCATTCTGAATGATGAATAATGCTTGGTTGCATAACCCAAAATGAATCTTCTGTTTTTTATCATGCAAGGAAAGTTCATGGTCTAGCACCTCATTACTCACTTTAGTATTTTATTAATAAATGAATTTTTTATTTTAGTAGTAAAAAGCAATTTTGTATTATTAATACATTTATTTAGCATTTTATTTATAAAATTAATTTGGTAGTTTATTTCTGTTATTTGGTTTGTTATAAATACAATTCATTTATTATTATATTTATAAAATAAAAGTATGTGCTATTCCTTTGTTATTATTTATATGATTCAAATCAGTATGTGGTTTCAGTATAGGACTTTTTAAAATGTAGATTTTGATCTTTCTGATATTTTTATTTAGAGTGTGTAGGACTAAACAGAAAATGAATTTTCTAGAAAGAAATATGATTGAATTTGAACCTGAGCTATTGTGAAGAGCATGTAGAGAGCATTTTATGAGTCCAGGTCTGTACGAGGTATTTTATAGGATAGATTACGCTGTTCTCTGAAGCCATAGGAAATCCATGCAACATGATTTCAGCTGCTGCAGCTCTCCAGGTCATATTACCAGGAGGCTGGCTTGCTTCTTGACAGATTCTCATGTGTGTCTGAGCCGGTGTGGATATCAGCTGCGCTGTGACCTTGCCTTACCACACGAACATGTGCAAATCCACTCAGAGGCTCTTCTACCTGCATTGATCTCTCTCTGCAGTCTTGCCCAAGTTTCTGTCTGTCTGTGAGATGGACAGAGATAGAGAGAAACTAACTGAAGAGGTGGATGGTGAGACGTATCGATTGAGACTAAATGCTTGAGAGAAGAAGACACCAAAGAGATGCTCAGGAGAGATGCAAGATTTATGCTTTGAACATTGCCAAGCAGCAAGTCTGCAACGATCCGATATAAATTATCCGTTTCTCAGTTTCTAAACGCCTCTGAAGATGTTAACTTGTGCCTCACGAATGCTAAAAATATATGGGAGTAAGAGCTTACTTATTGCTTAGTGCAGTTCGTTAAATATTTCCACAACCCCACCCCACATGAATGAGATCTCTATAAAAACTCTATTGTTTCTCCTAGACATCTTTTTACTGAGAAAACTGGCCAAGGTTGAGAGAAAATCTTGTATAATTCAGTCTCTTAAAGGAATAACCCATAGGAACAGATTTGGAAAAATGTAGCATTACATCAGTTGCTTAGCAATTGATGCTTTGCAGTAAATGGGTGCCGTCAGAATGAGAGTCCAAACAGCTGATATAAACATTACAAAAATCCACAAGTAACCCACACTGCATGTTTGTAAGAAACAAATCCATTAAGGCATTTTTAACTTTAAACCATTGCTTCTGGCCAAAATATGGTTCCATATTCATAATAGCACTTCCTCCAGTGAAAACCCCCTTTTGAATCCTTTATTTTTAAGTGTTTTTTGTTCAGTTGTATTTCAGAGCCTCAGTGGTGGTGCTTTTCCAGGGTGTGACTGTCATTGTTGTTAACAGTTATGCAATCCATCCAACACATTAAGACACACATGCACGAGAGAGATAAAGGGAGTGTGCATCGCTCTCTTGAGTATTCGGTGAATCACTCTCAGTTTATGACTCTATTTCTACACAAAGCATCACCTGTGATGTTCAAATCCAAACACAGCTGTGGAGCTTTTGTATTTCACTAACACTAACATATCTCTTGATTTCCATTAATCAGAGGTGTTTATTACTGGCAGGAATTGCTGTTATTGCTCATACTTGGCTGTACTGTTATTGTTCACTGAAACGATTAATGATTGACTGAAATAAAGCTAAAATAAATATAGATAAAATTTTAATGAAAATAAAAACTGAAAATATACTTATAAAAGCTAAAATATGAATAAAGACTAATAGTATCTAAAAAAAAAAAAAAACGCTGATTGAACATACTCCAAAACCTGATTTAAACCATCTTTGCCAAATGCATGAATGAACAAATTCATAATCTATTGCAATTGTCTTGCATAAATAATATAACTTTCATGGCTGCTATGGGAATGTTAATTTTGCCTTTTAGCTAAAAAAGCCAATTAGCTTACTGATCATGCATATGCATTACCTGGACATGAAAATGTGTGCTAAAGTGGCATTTTTTTTACGTCTTTGCTTACACTCATATTTAAGAGTGTCAATGCTTTTGTCATTCTTTAATGGAATATTTGACCCAAAATTGAAAATTAGTTCATATGTCATAACCCTCAGGCAATCCAAGATGTAGTTCAGAACAGATTTAGAGAAATGTAGCATTACATCACTTGCTCACTCATGGATCATCTGCAGTGAATGGGTGCCGTCAGAATGAGAGTCCAAAAGATAATCCACAAGTAATCCATTCCACATGACTCCAGACCATCACTTAACATCTTGAGAAGTGAAAACTGATGTTTTTAACATTAATCTGTTGCTTTTGGCTAAAACATGAGTTCATAATCCATAATGATGCTTCCATCCCCTGTTGTCCTCTCACATTAACATCCACAGACGTATTTTTTAAGAACTGTTTTGGCATGTGAACAATGCTTGATCTATGCATATTTCTCTCCTGATTCAGATAAGATGACATTTTCAGTGGTAAAAGCAACATTATGGATAGGTGACCGTGTGTGTGTGTGTGTGTGTGTGTGTGTGAATGCAGTGTTGGTAATTGATGCTCTGTGCTGCCTCAGACTCCGTATTTCACACTTGAATGCACTGAACAGGAGCCAAGCAATGTGTGGTAGATATTTATTTTTATTGTGTTTAGAGGCACAAGCATGAGGATGAGAGAGGCATGTAAGGGTCTATTATATGCACAGAAACTTTGAAATAATGTAATGGCCTAAAAACTTATTTGTTGGTAGCTGCTGACTGCTCATTTTAGTCGTTATGGTTCATTTATGTGGCTTTCATTAGTTTCTTAGATTGGGTTTCATGCTGAGGCACAGCCTGAACATTAATATAGTTATTTAGGCACAGAATAGAAGGGCACCCTTTGAATTTTCCTTTGGGTCGTGGAGAAAATTGGACTTGTGAAGATGAAGAAAAGGCCATTGTCAGTGTGAACTGGGTTTGAACTCATGTGAAATTGGAAAGGCATTAGCAGAGTGAATCTTTGAGGCTCATCTTCTGTAAAATTAGCCAATGCTATTAACCTGACTTGAGGTTCTGAGCAGGCTAAAGACGAGAGAGATACCCATCAAACTCTGAGGTTCAGTATAATCACACTGCAGAATAGAACAGAACACTATAGCCTTGCTACACACACACACACACACACACAAACACACACACACACACACACACACACACACACACACACACAATTTTTACATTTTCTGGCAGTGTAATTTTAAGTTTAATAATATACTATACGTAATTATATATTATTTATTATATATTTGTATGAGCTTTCTTTTTTTTCATTTGATTTTTATTTAAAGTTTTAGTCATTGTTTTGTGTTGTTGTGTCATTTCTATTAATTTTTAATGTCTATATTGTTGTTTAAAGTAATTTATGTTATTTACAATTATTATTTTTTTATTTATTTCTGATTTAGTCATTTTAACTTATTTATTTCAGCTTACTAGGGTGTTTTTATCATTGCTAGGGTGTCGCTATGTGACTGCTTTGATGTTCCAGGTGTTTGCAAGGGTGTAGTTTCTTGCTTTTGTTATTTTTGTTGGGTTTTGATTTATTATTAAGCATTTCTATACAGTTTTAATTTAAGTGATTTTAGTACTTTAGCTAGGGCATTGCTATGTGGTTGCTTCTGTGTTCTAGAGTGTTGCTGTGGGGTCTGATTTAAAAAGCACATTTCACAGCAAACAAACCATATGATCTGAGGCATCATTAGTGTCTGTAGCACAAACAGTACAGGACATTAACGCAATTTACAGAACCATTTGAAATGGTTAAAGTTATGGGTTTGTTTAAACCATTATCCCTCATTGCATGAGCAATAGCCTAGCTTATAGCAAGCTCTGCTATCATTAGCCGTTTAGTTATAATCTCAGCTATTGATATCTGCTGGTCTCAGTCTGCCCTGATCAATGGGATTGACTGGTTCCTGTGGGGGGTAAGATCCAGTCCTCTGTCGGCTGAACAGCTTTTATTTTTTTCTATTCTCTTATTTTGAAATATTCTCTCACCTACTTTTTGGGACATTAATGATGTTGGTGTCTGGCTGCGTGGCTTGACTTACTATTACTAGTATGCACTAAACTGTACAGTATGTACTAAAAAAGGGAAATGCACATACAGGTGTGTGCATCATGTTATAAAATAACGTTCCATCGATGAAGACTTGACTTGAAATACGAGTTTTATAAAAAGCATTATTATTGCTCTTGTTTTATTTTAGGTCGTGTCTGTCCTTTTAAGACTCCGTGTGTGGTAATGTTGACCCGTCATTCCTCTGGCTAATCATTGATCGTCTGGCGTCTTGCTGGGTGCGGTTGTCAAAGTTCACTTTAATGCATGATTGTGCGTCAGAGCAAATGTCTCTATATGGATATTTATATATACATACGTACAGTATTGTGTGTGTGTGTATCTGTAATAGAGAGTGCAAGTGTGAAGTTACGACGCACCCACTGGTCTGATGTCAGGAGTATCTAGTGTCACTCGCAGGTCCTGGAACATCTTATTCTTTTCGGCTGGATTTACCAGGTGAGATATTCGAAGTCTAAATCAAATACTGAAAGTCTGTCTTGTGTGAATTATGAACGAGTCACGAAACCTGTCAAGAATATTTCCAGTGAATATAAGAGGCAGTATATATTTTTCTCTGATATGTGATTACCAATTCGTGAAAAATAATGTATATTATAATTTATTTATTGTCATAATTTATTTTTAAACAATTTTTCATGATATTTAGATTTTGATTAATTAAATGATATTATAATAAAAATTGCATTCCAATTCTGTTTTTTATGTAATAGACTAACTTTATTAATGGAATATAATCTACTGCAAATCTATATATAATTTATGTGTTTCCATTTAAAATTTGTTTAAATTTTAAGGGTGAAATGTGATTTATTGGAAAGATGACAAAAGCTGAAAAATGCATTATAATGAAAGATTAGGAATGAATGAAATTCATTAATGCAAATATGCCTGTAGGGTCACATTATTCATGTGACAGCATGCTTTATGATTGTCAGCTTTCATTTCCAGCCCTTGTTGCTGTAACGTGAAGCTTGTCTGTCAGGATAACAAGTGTGTTTGAGGATGTGCTGAAGTTTTCTCTCTCAGCTCAGGAAATGACGTCTTCTCTTATTTCGGTATCGTCACCTCTCATGACTGCTCTAATCAACTCGATGTGGAGCCGATTGTGTTGACTTGTGCAGGGAAGCTTGTGAGCGACAGCCTCAGTGTGTGCAAACATCCGGCCTGTTTCTGTTGGCTGTGTGGAGAGCTTTTGGGAGAGAGGTGTTTGGTTTCAGTGCAGGGTGCTGCTTGAATATGCTTTATTTATAGCAGCAGACAGCAGAGAGAAGCCGGTCACTTGCTGAGGAGGAAAATAATGGATAGAAAATCACTCTTTATATGCAGAAAAATGCATATTTGTGTACGGTTTACTTGGAAAAATATGTAAAAAAATTCAAAATGTTGATATTTTGAAACTGGATTAGGTTAAGTCTGATCAGATCTGCACATTTATAAAAAGTATAATGAAATTCAAAAAATTTAATTCATAAAAATAATATAAATTCAGACATTTCTAGCACTGTACTAATAATTACAAAGAAATGTTTATCATTTTTACTGCGTCTATACATTTATATTAAAATATTGGAAATATGGAAACTAGAGGAATTTTGACTGGGGGTCTCATATGTTGGACCCTGGTAATAATAATAAAATAATTTCTAATTTGATGTGATGGCAGACATAATGTATTATAACTATTCAAGAATTATCTGAAAACTATGTTTGGAGTAGTTTTACATGGATAACAGTGTATTTACATGTCACAGTGTTGGACATCAGAAATGTAAAGTTGTTCATCAGAAAAGATGAGCGCATAGCATCTAAGGAGGTTTTGCAAGAACCTGGAGTGGTTTTGTGTGAGGAAATCAGCATCATGAGCCGTGACATCAGATCTGGAGTCACATCACACACGCATGATGAAGCATTTCAGCTGACCGAGAGAAATACAGCCTTCATGGCTCAAGTTATATGAGCTTTGACGTATGTGGGTACACAGGGACTCTAGAAACGGTTGCCGCTGTGATCCGTTAACTGAAAGCAATGAATTATTCATCATCAGTCCTGTGTTCAGAAGAACAGCTGATCATAATACTGACACTCTTGCATTTTCAGAAAAGGCAAACGTTTCAGTAGATGAACATACAAGGCTATGTGTTTCAATGAATGAATCTAATATATAAATTAACAACTTTTTTTATTATTATTCATTATTTTTTTTATAATTATATATTTTTTAATTTTTTTAAATTGTATGTATATATATGCATTATATATTGTATATATATGCATTATATATATATATATTTTTTTTTTTTGCTATTTATTACAACTGAATCAATCTGACTACATTAGGTTACATCTGCTTCTCTAAGGTTACATCTGAAATATTTTAACAAATGGATAGAAAACAGCAGAATACTATTTATACAAATAGTTATAAAACTGAAATTATAAAAATAAAGTTATTTTGTATTATCTTATACTATAAAAATAGTATAAAATAACATTTCTAAATTAAATTATATATTATATTATTTTATTTATTTTATTTACTTAGTATTAGTCTTACTCAGTCATAAGGGTAAAAAAATGTTTTATACCTCTTGTGAAAGCTGAATAAATAATCTTTCCATGTTAGGACAAGACTATGTTTGGCCGAGATACAACTATTTGATAATCTGGAATCTGAGGGTGCAAAAAAATCTAAATATTGAGAAAATCACCTTTAAAGTTGTCCAGATGAAGTTCTTAAAAATGCATATTACTAATCAAAAATTTAGTTTTAATATATTTACGGTAGGAAATGTACAAAATATCTTTAAAATAACATGATCTTTACTTAACGTCCTAATGATTTTGAAAATAAATAAAATGCAATAAAAAAAAATACAATAAAAATCTATCATTTTGACCCATACAATGTATTTTTGGCTATTGCTACAAATATATCCCAGAGACGTAGGACTGCTTTTGTGCTCCAGGATCAAGTATGTAGGATTGGTGCCATTTAACATTGTTTAACATGTTGTTCTCACATTTTATAAAAGCAATAATCCACTTGAGCTGATGTATTAAAGTGATTTAAGGAAAAAAAACATATCTGTAACTTATCTCTATCTTTATATAATTTTCATTTTCTTAGCTTGGTTTCTCTTTAGCTGTAATAGAGTCTGACGTTTTTGAGGGCTTTCGACATGTTACACATGTAACCGTACTATATCTTCAGACTTTGAACAGTAGTCGAGCCGCTTCAGATAAGTTATCTGAACACAGCCGTAGCAGCATTCCTTTGAGCATCCGTGACAATATCAGACTCCATTCATCACTGTTCATTTGATTTCTGATTTTTCTAAAGATTTACAGGAATTGGTCATCCAAAACTACTGGTTTTGAATGACACAAGGGATAGTAAATTATATAAGAGGTGTCATTTTTGGGTGAACTGTCCTATTAAATTGCTCTGTCTCATTGAACAAGGATGCATTAAATGGATCAGAAGTCCAGATCAATACTTTTATAATGAAACAAAAGATTTCTGCTTCAAATAAATGTGGTTATTTTGAACTTTCTGGTCATTGAGGAATCCTGAAAAATCATGATGTCCACAAGAATATGAAGCTGCTTAAAAGTATGCAGCTTTATTATTTTTTAATGATCAGAAATGTTTCTTGAGCAGCAATTCAGTATATTAGTATGATTTCTGAAGATCATGCGACACTGAAGACTGGAGGAATGATGCTGAAAATACAGCTTTGATCACAGAAATAAATTACATTACAACATGTTCAAATATTTTAATTGTAATGTTATTTCACAACATTATTGATTGTACTGCATTCTTGATCAAATAAATGATGCCTTAGCGAACATAAGAGACTTCTTTCAAACATCTTACTGACTCCATGCCTTTGAAAGGTATATATATATATATTTATATATATATATAGAATAAATACATATTTTGCTTACTTTTATCAGTATTGCCAAATGCAAATGAACCAGTTGGACTATTTTTACCTCTTAAAGCTCAGCTGCATTAATGGCCTGATGAGAAATGAGAAATGTATGTTGGTTGTTCAGTCATCAACATGTCAGTGGACATTGTCATGTATTCCATGTCTTTTTATAACACAGAAACTCATTCATCAATCATTAACATTGCTGTATTTAATACTCACCTGTCATGGAAAAATGTCTGGAAATGTTCCAGCTGTTCTGTCATTCCTGGCCTTTGTTTATTACTTTCATGTGTGTTGCTTATTGTGTTTTAAGTATCACATAACTATTGAGCATCATTTCTGGTTTTATAATAATATAATTTATAATAATACCATTGCTTTATAAATGATATACAGCTATCATCATGAAGGAAATTCATTGAAAATAATATCATTAAATATGGTCTTCAGTGTTGTTTTTGTTAAAAAAATTTTAAATAGAAGGCTTTAAGCTGTATTCCAATTCAAGACCCTCCATTAATTAAATATAAATTATTTAATTAAATTTTGATATTATTTTATTATAAAAAGAGAAATATATTATAAAAAAGATAAAATTGATAAAATAATACTTGTAAAAATACAAAATGCTATAAAACTATTTTTAAAAAACCTATTGAAAATGGCACCAAATATTGTGTCTTTTAACATTGTTTTTTTTCGAAATTAAAATCCCCACCCAACCTCACTCTGACAGAATAATTAAAGTCAAATGTGATTAGTCTCTCCCTCTCTCTCTCTCTCTCTCTCTCTCTCTCTCTCTCTCTCTCTCTCACACACACACACAGTGCTGCACTTGTGATCATCCACTTTGTTAACCAAGAAGTGTTTTTAACTGCCAGAGATATAGTGAGTTTGAGTTTGAGTTTGACTGCATATTCAGTTACTCTAAAGCCTAACACTTAACCCATGAAGAAAGAGGCAAAATTGAACAAAAGTGTTTAGTGGAGCAGCGGTTGGGTTGGTTTTAGGGGTGGAGGGTCCCACGTGCTTGGGATCTGAAGGCAGCCTGTGCCACGGCAGAACTTGGGGGATCGGTGAGCCTTTTGTTTCTTTTCCACTTTTGTCGTGGCTGGAGCGTTCCTCAACAGTATGGAGGAGATGGTGCATGTGTGTGGAGCTGGAGGAGAGTTTTGTTTGGGGCTGGCGTGGGGTTTTGTTTTTTTACTCCTATTTACATTCATGCAATTGGTAGATGCATTTATGCTGCTTGCATTGCATTCAAAGTATATATTTAATTGTGATTTGTTGAGATTATCAGAGTAAATTTCACAAACATGCTCATATGCAACTGTGTTTTTGTGTGTATTTTAGTGCATTCATCCATGCATTGACCTTTGTTCTCTTGGTGTGTGTAGATTGTATTTGACTGCTTGAATAAATTAATATTGTCTCATATAATTTGAAATGAGATAAAGATAGTGTTAAATGCCAAGATAAGGTTGTATCTTACCTATTTGATGACATTTTTAATGTGATCTAAATAGAAAGTGGTTGAAATTAATTATTTTAAATAATGTGGTATGTTTTATGTGTTTGCGATGCAGAGTTTTGAGTGTTGCTGTAAAGTCGATCAATAGTTAGGATTGCCAACCACTTTAGAGTTATTTTGTCTAACGGTCCAAATAGTCATGTGTAATGATTAAAACATCATCCCACTGCCACCCCATCAATTTGAATGGATTAACTGAACATGCTGCCCAAATTGAGGTCATTTTGCCAAATAGTTTTCAAGCAACTCACAAAACTTAATTTCTTTAACCTCGTGAAGCCTAATATATGACATAAAAGTCAGAATATATATATTTTTTAATGTAAATTTTTTGAAACTTTCGACATAATATATTTTTAGAGTTGCATATATGTGTGTTTGTTTTTTTGAGTGTTATATTTGATGCATCAAGCTTTCATGGCTCATACAGTATGATGTAGTGAAAATATGGAGCTCAAACTTATGGATCTCAGTTTTATTCAGAGGCCCAAACAAAAACATGCAATTTGATGCAGATACTGATATTTATATGGTCAAAAAGTTAGATGAAATTCTGATTCATAAAATGCATATAAATATCACTTGTTACTCTATATCTCTCAATAATGTATCATATTTAGATTATATTTAAATGCTTAGTTTTAATGATCAAAGCTCTGTAGTTTTAAATCATATAATGCAATGCAATACAATGATGATTGAGAGATGAATAAATAAGCGTTTCTCAAATTCCTGATGATCATATTTGATATTCACATTTGAACATGATTTGTCAAAAAAAAAAAAGGATAATCAAGTAAACCAAAGCTGCTTCAGTTCAGTAAGTGTCCATCTTGAAATATTACTAACAATATTCTTAAGTAATTTTTATGTCTACTTTATAAAATTTAGTAAAGATTTCACAGCACAAAGACAAGTGAACCACATTTTTTTTTTATAAGCATTTTACATGCTAAAAAATTATAAGCTATCAATCAGATGACAGAAGGGATTTAGTAGACATATTTCTATCAAAATCATGATATGTTGTTAATTTAGAGTCCTTAGAAATGTGCGTATCAAATATGATACAGTAGGCTTTATAAGGTTATGATTTTATGGTTTTCACACATTTCATTTTACCCAAATATTATTCAGCCTCCCTTTGAGTGTCCTATTTAATAGCTGGAGGCCCTTAAATCAGAACAACTCATCTTGTCAGATCTGAATAATGGCATGATGTCATAATGGCTCGCCTACAATTTTATTATCATTGCGAACACTCAGAAGTCACTTGAGTCATTTGTCAATGTCATTTTTGTTAGTTTTGCTAGCATGCTTTCAGCAAGCCATTGTGTGGCATTCATAAATTTTCTTCCAAGGTTATATTAGATGTCATCAGATGTTATTGTGCGTTCAGGTCATATTTGTGTGATATTGTGACATTGAATTTGTCTTTTCTCTATAGGTTCTCATTCATTTCCTTCAGTGTTTACACTTTGACGAGACAGTTTGGCAATCACTGAAAGAGAATTAAATTGGCCAGATTAAAGTGGCAGTGTGATTGAATCATACTGAATCATTTGTGTAGTCTGGTCAGATGACACCTTGTGTCCAAAGTCTGGCCTTTTGGTGACTTTTCTTTAAGTTAGAATATAATAAATAGAATACCAGAATATAGACGTACTGTATATATACAGAAGAATATACACATATATATATCTCACTGATCTCTGCATTACTAATTTGTCACATTAGGGTGTTATTGAATGTATAGTACAGGCAAAGATAACATTTGATTTAGTTTACTCCGACAGATAAACACAAAACAACATAACTTAAAAGCCATAACTGTATGCTTTGTCAGACAGCGTCTCTCTTTTGATTCACCTGAACTGGCGTTTTTTGTCTGCTCACAGTAATATTGGGATAATGGAGGAGCTATATTGGTTTAAAATAACCTTACTGATCCATCTGAGAGCGTGCATGTCCAGAACAGCAGATCTAGTTTCCACATGATTGCTAAAAGAGTCCCCCAGGGCTCTGTTTTGGGCTCCACTTTTTTTTTATTTTGTCAATGATTTAGCAAAAGGCCTGCAACCAAATTACATTTTTTAAATTGTAAAGGCTTTCTGGGTTGGTAATCACTCTGCAGTTCTTATGGACCTCTCTGCAATTTTATAAATGCTCAGAAAGCAAAATGTATGCCTAATACAAAACAAATGACAGCATGAATTGACTTTTCTTGCTTTTCAGAATATTTAAAAGGTCGTCTGAAAAGCATGAAGGCCATCCAAAATGTAAATAAGTTTCTATCTTCATCATCAGATTTTGAGAAATGCATTACATCACTTGCTCACCAATGGATCCTCTGCAGTGAATGGGTGCCGTTCAGAATGAGAGTCCAAACTGAGTCCAAAGTGATAGTTTGAAGTTAAAAACATGCATATTACAAGGTATTAATTTATTGACTGGAGCGGTGTGGATTACCTGTGGATTATTGTGCTATTTTTATCAGTTGTGTGGTTTCTCATTCTGACGGCACCCATTCACTGCAGAGGATCCATTGGAGAGCAAGTGATCTAATGCTCAATTTCTCCAAGTCCATCTACATCTTGGATGGCCTGAGGGTGAGTAAATGATCAGAGATGCATAGTACAACTTGACATTTTGGTGGCTTAAATGAATTTAGAAATGGAGCATCATTTTCATGTAAGAGGTCCTGTTAGGTTGGTATTGTGGGTAAAATACTTTGTTGTTTTTCTTTGTTAGTTTTTGCACCATACTGCTTATGTTCTCATCACTTTCGTCATTTTCTCTTTTCTGCAGTACACGGTGAATTTCATTTGTTAGCTTCAGTCCTGCTCTGCCGAATCTCACAGCATGTCGGGTGCCTACGATGAGTCCTCCATGTCCGACGAGACCACGGACAGTTTCTGGGAGGTCAGGCTCAAAATCTTACTAAATTATGTTTTTTTTATATTATTAATGACACATGTACTGTATGTTAAATATCTAAATTGTGCAAGCAACCACAGCTGTCTAGCTCTGGTGGATGATTAGATGCCATGCTGCTGTCATGTGATGTTTCATATCGACTAATTGATTTTAAATGCTGTAGAAGTGTGTCATTCATCCAAAGGGCAAACAAACATTATATTGATCATCATGATATTAACATAGCATTAGAAGTAAAACTGTGTCATTGTTGATTTATCTGCTATATTTTATAGAGCAGACTGTAGTAGGATCCCATACATTTTCTCCACAGAGAAATAGATTTTTAACAGATAATACAATTATTATATTAACAGATATTAAAATAATTAATACAAATGTATAAAATAAATAAATACACCTAAAATGCTATATATAATTTTTGGTATATTGAGAATTAATTTTATATACTATTTTTCTATGTAATATATATATATATATATATATATATATATATATATATATATATATATATATATATATATATATATATATATATATATATATTTTTTTTTTTTTTTTTTTTATTATTATTATTAAATATAAAACAACAGTAAAATCTAAAACTATTGAGATAAGAATTTCTTTTAAAATAATTATATTAATTACAAAACAATATAGAAAAGAATTATATAAACACACGCACAAATATTCATACATGAAAACACATATTCTAAATTTGTAAAATTAAAAAAATATACAAAATTTGTAACATTTTGTCGCCTTGGAATTATAAGGTTCTATCTGACATTTTTGTCAAAATTGAGTTATTCACATATTCTTATTCTGTGACAATTTATTTACATTATGTGATGTTTTATTTTAAGTTGTGTACATTTTGGGATTTTTTATGGAAAAAACAAAAAGGTTCTATCTACAGAAGTCTATGGAACACAAAAACTGTAAAGCTCAATATCTCACAACTACTCAGAACGCAGATAGAACCTTATAATTCCAAGGGGACGATTTGTAAAATTGGTTGTTTTATTAATTAATTATTTTAATATGGTTTTGGATTAGATTCAATTTGTGTTTTGTTTGTTTGTTTTTAAATCCCTGTGGAGAAAATGAATAAGAGAAATAATGTCAGAGCCAAGGACACTGAAAAAGTGGAATGTTTTCTAACAACATTTATTATTCTGTTGAATTAATTTAGCTCTAATGCTTTAGTACTGTCTTATCTATGACTTGACCTTCTTCAGAATGTATCCATGTTTCTCAGGTTGGGAACTACAAGCGTACAGTAAAGCGAATCGAGGATGGCCATCGACTCTGCAATGATATGATGAGTTGCATCCAGGAGCGTGCCAAGATCGAGAAGGCCTATGCGCAGCAGCTCACCGACTGGTCCAAGAGGTGGAGGCAGCTGGTGGAGAGAGGTACTGCATGATTGATGATGTGCTCATGGAGAATCCTTCAATAGATTTAAAGTGACAATCTTGAAAGTAAAATGTTTTGTTGCGTTTTAAACTCAATAAATAAGCTTCTCTTTTGCCCTCAGTTTTAATGTGTTGTTTATTGCTCACAGGGCCGCAGTACGGGACTTTGGAGAGAGCCTGGGTCGCTCTGATGACAGAAGCAGAAAAAGTGAGCGAGTTACACCAGGAGGTGAAAAATAACCTAATGAACGAGGACTTGGAGAAGGTGAAGAACTGGCAGAAAGAGGTCTACCACAAACAAATGATGGGTGGCTTCAAAGAAACCAAAGAAGCGGAGGAGGGTTTCCGGAAAGCCCAGAAACCTTGGGCCAAAAAGATGAAAGAGGTGAAGATACAGAGCCTTGTGACACATTTCCAATAAATTATCACTATATTTTATGTTCTTGTAAAGGTGCACCAAGTCATTTTTCTATTTTAAATAAATGCTGTTCTTTTGAACTTTCTAGTCATCAAAATATCCTGAAATAAAATGTATCATGGTTTCCAAAAAATATGAGGCAGCACAACTGTTTTCTGAAGCATCACGTGACTCTGAAGACTTTAGGAATGATGCTGAAAATTCAGCTTTGATCACAGAAATATATTACATTTTACAATATATTCAAATAAAATATTATTGAAATTATAATAATATTTCACAATATTACTGTTTTTTTACTGTATTTTTGATCAGACAAATGCAGCTTTGGTGAGCAAAAGAGACTTATCTAAAAAAAATAATAATAATTTGAACATTAGGGTACACATTTATAATTTACAGACTTTTAAAGGTAATTTCCCCACTCAAAAACTGTGGCCTAAAGTGCTAATGCTTATCAAGATCAACTTATCTTCAATCTGCAGTTGGAAACAGCGAAGAAAACATACCATATGGCCTGCAAAGAAGAAAAACTTGCGTCTATGAGGGAGGCCAATAGCAAAGGAGAGGCGTCAGTCACATCAGATCAGCAAAAGAAACTCCAGGAGAAACTGGACAAGTGCAAAAATGACGTTCAGAAGGTCAGGCAAGAATTATGCACAACATGCATTTTAATAACAATATCATAGCATAAACAAACCAAATTTTTGTTTGTGGTCATGCTCATACATTGGAACAACTGGATCATTCTTTTAAATTGTATGCATGGCATAGATTATATTCAATATCTAATTTTGTATTTTAGCATTATCCATAAAAAGTTGACCTGGAACGCAGCATATTTCTGAACCAGTTTCATTTTTGATAATGTATTTTATGTAAAGTTCATGTTGTAGAGTTCAAGCTTTTAAAGATTTTGATAATGTATTTTATGTAAAGTTCATGTTGTAGAGTTCAAGCTTTTAAAGATTTTGATAATGTATTTTATGTAAAGTTCATGTTGTAGAGTTCAAGCTTTTAAAGATTTTGATAATGTATTTTATGTAAAGTTCATGTTGTAAAGTTCAAGCTTTTAAAGATCAACAAAATAGAAGCAACATATGGCAGTGAATGCAAATATCCTCAAGCAATTCCATCCGCTATTCATTATACCATACTCCCCAGAGCTTCCTTTCACTTTTCTACTCTACCTTTGGACCACTTAATGGGAAACAACACAGGGATGTTCAATGAATTTCCCTCTAACGCAGTGTACATCCAGTTTATTAGCCTTTAAAGGCCTTTGCAGGTGTTTTGAGTTAATCTGATTAGAGTGTGGCACCAGCTGTCTTCAAAATTGAACCTTTTCACAATATTCAAATTTTCTGAGATACTGAATTTGGAATTTTCCTTAGTTGTCAGTTATAATCATCAAAATTAAAAGAAATAAACATATAAATATATCAGTCTGTGTGTAATTAATGAATATAATATACAAGTTTCACTTTTTGAATGGAATTAGTGAAATAAACTTTTTGATGATATTCTGACCAGTACCTGTACACACACACACACACACACACACACACACACACATATTTATATATACATATATATAGAGTGACGCTTTTTTAAAGTTGTAATAGATATATATATATGGAATGTGAAGAGATTAGACAATCATAACAGAGAGTATTTGCATAAAGTTCGAAAACTTCATTTCTGACCCAGTTCAAGAGCCAGAGAGGATGGAAATAATTCTTTATGCAAATACTCTCTGTTATGATTGGCTCATTTGCATGAATGAGGCATCTCACATTGTATGCAAAAAATTCCAAGGATTAAAGATGCCATTTGTTTTGTGTTTCAGGCTAAAGAGAAATACGAGAAGAGTCTTGATGAACTCAGCATGTGTACGCCGCAGTACATGGAGAACATGGAGGTGGTGTTTGAGCAGTGGCAGCAGTTTGAGGAGAAGAGGCTGAACTTCCTCCGAGAGGTGTTTCTGGACATCAAACGCCATCTCAACCTCACCGAGAGCCAAAGGTCAGCTTGAAATCATAATCCTGTTCTCATTAACCTGGTGGTCTTTTTTTATGAAAATAATGCATTCATAAGCATATTTAGTTTTTGGCTTTCCATGACTTTTATGGTCATCTATATACTAGTGTTCTGTTGACAAATTAAGATGTAAGCAGATTCAAAAGTTTGGGGACAGTAAGTTTATTATATTTTTAGTCATCAAGAATGCATTCAATTGAATAGTGACAGTAAATACAATTGTAATGCAACAAAATATTTATATATTTTAATGAACATTTTATTTGTTAAACAATCCTGAAACAGATGTGGCATGGTTTCTATAAATATATGAAGCAAAAATGTGAACTAAGAAATGTTTCTTGAGCAGCAAATCATCATATTCGAATGATTTCTGAAGATCATGTGACACTGAATGATGCTGAAAATTCAGCTTTACATCACAGGAATAAATTGCATTTTACAGTATATTCAAATTTAAAACTGTTCTATTAAATTTTAATAATATTTAACGATATGACTGTTTTTACGGTATTTTTTGATAAATTAAATGCAGCCTTGATGAGCAGAAGAGAGTTTTTCAAAAACAGAAAAAAATCACACCAACCCCAAACTACATAATTGATCAGTTACAGTCTTTCTCAAGATTTATATGCTGGTACATATAAAATATCCACAAATTATAAACTTGTCATTTAAGACGAACCCTAAAATGTCAAGTTCCAATTTCCTTTTTGAACAGGAAATACATGAATATACAATACAATTGCATTTACCAATCTCTGTAATTGAATCTGTACAGCTATGCTGCAGTCTACAGGGAACTAGAGCGAAGCATCGCCTCAGCCAGTGCTCAAGAAGACCTCAAGTGGTTCAGCAGCGTCCACGGACCAGGCATGCACATGAACTGGCCGCAGTTTGAGGTAAAGTTTGCATGTGGGATCTGTGAAGATGTGCAACACATATCTGGTGCTTGTTAGAGAATATCTCTCTTATCTATGTATCAGGAGTTCAACCCAGAGCTGAGCCACTCCATTAATAAGAAAGAGAAGATGAAGAGGAGCTATGATGGAGTCACGCTGACTCAAATCACACATGGTGTAGATCAGGGCACAGCGCAGACTGCAAACCGGGGCAGGTACTGATGCTTTTATGCTTTGTTATGAAGGAACTATCTTGAGCTTCTCTCATCTGGTTGTTCTCCTCAGTGTGAGCAGTTATGAGAAGAACCATCAGAGTTCTGCCGAATGGTCCGATGACGAGCAGCCGCCTGCCAGCGAAACAAACGGCGGTGAAAATCCGTTCAAAGAGGAGAGTAAAGGAGTGCGAGTGAGAGCGCTGTATGACTACGAGGGCCAAGAACAAGATGAGCTCACATTTAAAACAGGTGAGAATCACCAATCAAAACCTGGGAGATCCATACTGCCCTCCTGAAGTTTGGGACTAGTAAGATGTTTTTAAATAATATGGTGAAATATTATTACAGCTTTAAATAACAGCTTTCTATATGAATATAATATAATATGTAATTTAGTCCTGTGATGCGCAGCTGAATTTTCAGCATCATTCCTCCAGTCTTCAGTGTCACATGATCTTCAGAAATCATTCTAATATGATTATTTGCTGCTCTTATTATCATCATCAATGTTGAAATTAGTTGTGCTGCTTCATATTTTTGTGAAAACCAGCTTTAATTAATAGAAAGTTCAAAAGAACAGCATTCATTTTAAATAGAAACCTTTTGTAACGTTAAAAATGTTTTGGTTTTGGTTCTGGGAATGTTAAACTGTATCTGTTTTCTTTCTGTAAAATATTATTTAAAATGCTCTCAAAACATTTTTTTTATATTCAAATAGTGAGTCGTGTTTTTAATGTATATAAGAGTTCAAATCAGATTTATATTATAAAGTACACTTGCCAAAACAAATAAATAAATGAACACTAAATGAAATATTATATTTTATTATGTGAGAAGAAACCTTTCAAACAGATTGATCCTTAAAATATAGGTCTAAGTCTCTACTCTTTTTTTTATGAATATAAAGCATTCATAAACATAATTAGATTCTGTTTTTCATGCCTTTTGAGGTGATCTATATGCTTTTTTTAATAAGAATAAAACACTTATTTATGCTAGTGGACTGCTGATGAAGTAAACTTTTAGCAGAAGTGTTATAAGAATGAGTGTTTTATTCTCATAAAAACATGAATGCATGAAAAAACGTAGCATTTTATCAGCTCATATTAACTGCAGATCTGTATGCTTTGGCAGGAGACGTGCTGATCCAACTGGAGGATGAGGACGAGCAGGGTTGGTGCAAAGGCCGGTTGGAGAGCGGTCGGCGTGGCTTGTTCCCGGCTAACTACGTCGAGTCCATTTAGATGCAGTGAAGAAGGCCTTAAAAACTTTACCCCACACTGCTCAAATGCCAGATTTTGGAGAAACAATGTCCTTGCCCGATTGACTTGCTGAGAAGCTTTACGCAGCATTTCCTTAATACCGTAACAAAAAACCCTACAATATCCAAAACACATATCGTACCCCAGCAAGAGCAGGGGATGATTCTGTGCATCTATGCAACCATGTTCAGTATGAATTATTGTGCTGCTGACATGTGTTCACGTATGGTCTTAATGTAATGACGTCCATGAAGCCTAGCATAGCGAGAATCAGCTATGCAATGTGTATACTAGACTTTTATTTTGAAGTGGAGGTTTTGTGTTAAACTTAGTGGCCCTTTTTCATGTATCAACATGAAACATCCATTTTCAGTCCATTTTACTTACATAATCTGATGTATCTTCAATGAGAAAAAAATGTAGGGCAGGACTTGATTTTATGCTCTTTTGATCGTGAAAAGTAGGAATTACATAATGGGAAAGGATCCATGTGGTTGATATTAGGGGCTTAAATATTAAAGGGCTTGATGACATCATTGAGCAAGGAGATTCATTCCAGAAGCAGAGCATTTTTATTTTTAAATGTATTTTTCTTGATGAATTGTGCACAATAAGACAAGAAACGTGTAAATGGGGTTTTGCTTTAATTAATATTTTTTTCCAAGTGCAAATGATGCCTCAAAAAACATTAAATTTACTTTTCCTTATGTGTGTGTGTGTGTGTGTGTGTGTGTGTTTTCTCTCATTTTTATCCTTTTTACAAATTCTGAAAAATTTATTCAGGATATTAGTTATGATTTCATGACCATTGAACTGTGGGATTCACAGTGATATCTGGGCACATGCTACTGAAAAGTGTTCAAATGCTTTTTCTTTTGCCTTTTGCCTGTTTGTGAGACTGGGAATGTCTTTTAACATGCAATCTATTACTGATTCAGTGAGCAAAACCCTTACTGAAGTGCAACAATATTAATAATCAAATGTAATTGATTTTTAGAGCCTTGCGTCATTTGTCACATGTTTTTAACACTGTAGCCTCGTTTTTAGCCTGAGAGCTTCACTCAGGCTCAGCAGTTATGAATAGTGGATGAGGAGGTGATGTGTGTGTATATATATATATATATATATATATATATATATATATATATATATATATATATATATATATATATATATATATATTGCATGTTTAGACTGGACTGATGTGTTTTAATCTTCGTGTCAGTGTAGTATCTGTTCCATTCAAGTTCACAATAGAAAAAGCTTCTTTTTTTTCTTTTTCTTTTTTCCTTTGGGTCACCACTAGAGGTCAGGATTGCAGAAATCCTTTGCTAATCTGTTTATGGAGTCCAATAACCCAGAGTAAATCAGTCATATTTCACCTCAAAATCAATAGATAAAAATAAGAAGTAATATTTTTCTTAAAGAAAATATTTTAAATATATATATATTGTAATTACTATTATTTTCCCAAAAATATTATAATAAAATAATTTAAATAAAAATAAGTATTATTAGAATAAAAAATCGGAATAATGAATATTTAATGAAAGTCATTACCTTAATTATCTTAAAAAAAAACCTGAACGTAACAAATTCAAAAGTAAAACTTTTCATAAAAATATAAATAAAATAAAATAATTACTATAAGAATAAAATAATGAAATGATATGTATATATTATGAAAATTATTATTATCTTAATTCTATTTACACTTTAAAAAAAACTCAAAAGTAAAATATATGGATGCATCATGGTATTGAAGATTTATATGCAACTTTAACTGTCATGAAAGTTGTCAAATGTATCGCAAAATAAATATTATTTTATTTCTTAAATTTCTCTTTTTTAAATGAGATTCTCCTATATGCTTTTACAAAAAACAAAAAATACCACGGTAAAACAATGGTACACATTTTTTTATCTTATTAATTCTACATTATTAAAATGATTGTGTGATTATACTACTGTAAAAGATCGAGTGAAATATCCAGGACACTGTGAAATGAAAAAGAATATTTAATAAAGAAATTGAGGCAAAATGCACAAGCAACAAAAACTGAATAGGCTATACATGAAAAATTACCGTTCAGCTTTGATATAACTGTATAAGTACGGATAATATTTCATAATGCCGAAACAACTCCAGTGTCTTTCAGAGACTTCACAACGGAGATGTACAAAAATACAAGCGCCACAATAGAATCCAAACCTCCCTCAGGCTCAAAATGAGTTACTGTCCTAAACTCGGACTTCCTGTCTGAAACCTGTCAATTTACAGCGCACGTGACAAATGCATCCACAGCGCAGGTAAGCCCTCGTGCGCATCAGAGTGAAACGTGACGTGAGCAGGGAGGTGCATGCGAAGGTGGCCGATTATTGAAGAACCTGGAGAAAGTTCACATGGGCAGACTTGAAAGGTTCGCAGTGCAATTAATCACAAACCAGAAAAAAAGGGATGTTTGTTGGTTGGCAGCCAGAGATTAACACAAACTCCACAGTCTTTCCACTGCAAATCATGGGCAGGGAAACCAAGGTTTGCTCAGAGACACGCTGACAGGCAGACCTTGCGAGTAACCTGTAACATACTTCAAAGAATATCTACTAAATCACTTATTTTAACCTTAGTGCTTCTGTTAAACATCATAGTTTATTTGACAGGCTTTTTTTTAAGTAACAGAAAGTAGCAGTGCAAAGCTGATACTACGTTTCAACAGACACACAAGTGGTTTTTAAAAGAGTGCATGTACAAATTTCGAAGCACAATTATATTTTAAACATAGAAAGTGGCTGAAATCTTGGAGTCTTGGTTTCACTGTCATGCAAAACCCAGAAATAGTCTCAGGAAATGTGTAGTCAGTTCATAAAGTTCTCGTCTCAGTGGTTGAGTTCACTATACATCGCTCTTATACCGGATGGACGAACTGATAGACAAGTCTTTGCGAGACATCTGGCTTGCGGATGATGCCCTTTTTATAGTACTGCCGAATAGAGCGACTGAGTTTGTCATAGTTCATAGCAGGACGGTTCTTCCTCAAACCCCAGAGACGTGCCACGTGAGCCGAATCTTCGATTTTGAAGATCCCTGTGAAGACACGCATCCAAGACACATCGGTAATGGCATAGGTAAGTACTGCAATGTTTTTGGACATGTGCACATTTTAATAATATCAAGAACATTTTCCCATTATACATTTAAAAAAAAAAAAAAGGTTCCAAAAAGTTTAAAAATATATAGTGGAACCATTGGTGTGAACAGTTCTTAAAATAACCATTTTTTATTAGATTAAAGAAAAAAAAATCCACCTTAAAGGAACATTCCACTTTTTTTTTTATATATAGCTTCATTTTCCAACTCCCCTAGAGTTATGCCACATTCCAGACAACCCGTAACCCGTGTTTTTCCAACTTTAAACACGTTAAAGTGCACTAGAAAAGCAGTCAAACTCGTACTAGATCGATGCACTCCCAGTTACAAGTTCTGACATCACACAGCATGTGAAACAACACTGGCAGCCCCTACGAATAATATTGCCTACGGATGCAGTGTTTATGTAAGTGGTATACGTTGAAAAAACTATTTGAGTACAATGTAACGTTAAATAAAATTAATAATCTAGCTACAATTCCTTGTGCTCAGGAAATTTGGCGTGACTTGCCTGAAACGGTACAAAGTCGTTAATCGTGGTTTGAAATCGTGCCAAAAACCTGCCTGGAACGCAGCATTAGACAGTTGAATTTTACCATTTTCTTATCCATTCAGCTGATATCCAGGTCTGGCGAAACTTGACTCTTTTGTAGTTACATCGTGTAACGTCCATCGTCTTAGTATGTAACTACAGAAGAGTTGAGTTTTAAATAGGAGAAATAAAGAAACTCTTTGGTCATTTTTGAGCCAGATGCTAACGGTCTAATCAGATTCAATGATCTATACGAAGCTAAGCTAAAAGTATTAGCACCAGACCTGTAGATCAGCTGAATGGATTAGAAAATGGTAAAACTCAACTGTTTAACTCTAGGGGAGTAGGAAAATTTGGCTATTTTCAAAAACAGTGGAATGTTCCTTTAAAGAACCTTTTGGGCAATGGAAAGGTTCCAGGGATATTAAAGGTTCTTTATGGAACCATCAATGCATATAACAAACCTTTATTTTTAAGAGTGTTAAAAACTTTAGAGAGGTTCTTCAAGGAACCAGAGCCAAAGAACTGTTATTTTTCAGGATGCATCATGGTATTCTTGGAAATACCTTGGAGTAGCATCATTTAAAGCATCATGGAAACAAGTCTATCCCATTTTTGCGGACCCATCAGCATCCATTATTGCCATTACTTTGCAGAAGAGCTGTTGTGTCCTCACCTTTCTCTTTATTCAGCCAGCGGATGCAGCGTCCATAACTGTGAGGTTTGAGCAGAAGTTCTCTGAGGAACTGCCACAGATGGATCGGCTGACCAGAACAAGACGAATCCGCTTCAGACCACAGCTCTTCACCTTCTGTGAGATAACATGCACACATATAGCATTATAGGTACATTTTAGTAATCTGTTTTTGGAAGTAATCGATCTGATCTGATCTGAAAAGGCTAATCATTACATGACAGACAGTGCTTTTCTTTCACTTGTACTGGTCTGTCTGTGGTATGTTTTTAAGGTAATGGCATGGTTTTTTCTGTATATTGGTTATCATCCGTGTAGTTTACTGTGGTGTTTCTGTGACGTACCTCTCATCCTGGTCTCTCCACCTGAACATCTTTCCTTCATCCAGGCAGCTGAATGCACAAAAAAGAGAAATGCAGCATGCAAAAATTCAGTCTACAGAACTTACAGAGTTAAAGATGTCTTATTTAGTACAGTTTCTGAATTTATGGTTTCAAACAGGTTGCAAATTGCCATGTGAATTTGAATAAAAGGAAGTAGATTTAAAATGGAATGGAACAGAATAAAAGAGAAAAATAGCTGCTGACAGTTGTTTTTAATAATAAATAATTTGTTTTTCATTATGAATTACCTGTAAACATAACATTAATAATCTATGTTCATGTTTTTACAGTATTTCTTAACTTAAAAGAATGGCTCTTAAAAAAATAAGATGCATTGTAAATAAAGTATAGGAGAATAAATAGTCAAATTTTTTCACATTTTCATTAAATTTTTTGAAATTTAAGTTTATAATCTTTAACTTTTTAAGTTGAACTTTTCTAACCTAATTTTTTATGATTTCCCTTTAATGAAAACAATATGAAATAGTTTTAGCTTTAGTTAACAATAACAACACTCACTATGCTCTATTTCTTTGAATTGAATTTTAGAACGTTTCCTGCTATTCAAACTCTGATTCAACTTCCTGTGCGGCTAATTCATTTCAAATTCACACTGATTAAATGAAAGAGAGTGGATTCTTACATTCAGAATATTTTTCACAATCCTGAATTCAAACAGTCTAAGTAAGTACTTTTTATCAAGTATTTCACCTGATTTCCATATATCCAGATGTGCGTGTAAAGTCTCGCTGCACTGTGGTGAACGCTGTCGGAAGTCTTCCTCGCTCATGGAGCATAAATCTTTGCCATCCAGCTCTTGGAAGGCCTTTCCCACCTGCGGGAGCCTGTAGAGATGCTCCGTCCACAACAGCCACTTCTGAACGTTCCCACAATTCCACTCCATCGGGTCTGAAAGATCAGATCAGATCAGACCAGCCATCTCTGACAAAGCACACTGTTGGGATTCAGAGCTGTTTGCACGGGTTTTGAAACGTCTTAGTGAAAAAGAGAGCCATTCAGAAGAGCAAACAGTGAGGATGGGTGTTTACGTAAGGTGGAGTGACTTATTTTAATACGTTTAACACGAATTGCATAAACTTGCTCTTAAAAAAAAAATACAGACAACTCGATAAATCAGTTGCAATGTGAGATGCCACTGACAATTTTGAGCTATTTTTTTCGATGCACAGATATTTTTCAAAACTATATCTGCGCGACCTCTTTGAACGTTTGCTTGTTCGTCATCGTTATACGGGAGGGGTTTGAATATCCTTAAGGAAAGTGAGTGTGACAAAGCTCTCAGCACATTAGTGAAACTCCGGAGGATTAGGCAGATCCTGGTCTGTATGCCTTCAGCTGCCTTCAGGGCTGCTGGAGTCAAAGGCCTTTTCTAACAGTTTCATTATGACTGTTTGCTCGGCTCAATCGTAACTCAGAGCTGTCCGTCACTCACATTAAACATGAGTGATGAATGGCGAGACGTTCATTTGAATAAGTGTCATGATTATATCAGCATGTTGTGTTTTACTGCAGCGGCTGTGAGCCAGATGCATCATGGCTGTGTTACGGTATTTCATGTTGAAGTATTTTTCTATTAGGCCATATATTTATATACATATTCTGAAGGCATTTTTAAGAAATATAATGTGAACAAAATCTGAATTTGTTGTTTAATGTTGTTTAAATGCATTGTCTGGCATCAATATATGACTTATCATATCTTTGTTATATATAACTATAGCTCAAAAATATTTTAAATAAAACCCTAGTCTTGATATCGTATTTAGCAACTTTTTTTTATTAATATCTGACCTTTATTGTTTCGCTAACACATGATCGGCATTGATTGGCATGTGCATATAATCATACAATTTTAATGTGAATTCATAGTATATATATTTTTTAAAATGTACATCAGACTCTCTTTATAATTTTTTTGCATGCTTAATTGAACAGCTTTATTGCAACATGCATGGAACCACAGTCTGAATCTAATCTTAATTTAGCCTAAATTCAGTGTTCACACTGTTAACTAAAGCGGGTTACTCTTTCTTGAAAGCCAGGGGATATTTAAGAATAACGTTAAACACATTAAAATACATGAAATTAAAGTTTTTGGAAGCAAGGCCTGTCAAAAATGTTGTGCACATTGTACAATTTTGCACCAAAAATCCTTTTTTTTTTTTTTTGCACCAAAACGACTTAATTTATTTATAAAATACATGATTATTTAAATTATATTAATATTACTTGTGTGTCTATGTATGAACATATATATATATATATATATATATATATATATATATATAAAATAATATAAAATAATATTTAAAACATAATAGTTATTAATTGTAATATTAATAATCCAAGTAAATTATTACTAATAATAAATAAATAAAAAAGAACACATGTATATATATATATATATATATATATATATATATATATATATATATATATATATATTTATTTATTTATTTATTTATTTATTTATTTATTTATTTATTTATATATATATATATATATATATATATATATATATATATATATATATATATATATATTATATTATATTATATTTCTGACGCTTTATGAACCAACAGCAAATGAATATTATCTTACCTGGTGTGATGTTGAGAAGTTTGCAAGCGGTCTCAATGTCCTTCAGAACTTCTCCCACTACCAGGCTTTGCACCTGTTCTAAAGATCGCTCCTCCACCTGTTCCTCCAGAGTAGGAGACAGCGGCGAGGCTCCCAGCCCGGGGCTGTCGATCACCGGACACTGCTCCGGTTCCTGACACGGCTCCAGCCTGGGCCCGACGACCGCGGGTGTGGACGAATCCGACACCCTCACCAGCCAGGCAGCATCCTCGGTGAACAGCATGTCAAAGCAGGACAGATAGACTCCCGGATGTCCTCGGTCCGAGACGTCAAGACGGGGTTTGTGGTCGACCATATCCAAGCCATCTTCTCGCTTAAGAAGGGCCAGCGAGCTCTCGGTGAAGCCTGTGGAGTGCAGTGGCTGGAGAACAGCGCTGTCTGACTGGATTCGGACAGGACTGGCCATTGTCTCCTGCGGGAACGAAAGAAAACTTTATTGAACCATACAACTCAATAAATATTGTCCAGTTTTATGACTATATAGTGTGTAAAAGAGCAGCTGTACACCAGAGCATTCAGCAAACTGCTTGTTCTTGAACGTGTTGGTGATCCATATCCATTAGCTCATCCCATCCAAAGAAAACTCTGAGCCTAAGTGATGCTGTTTCTGTTTTTAAGGCTTCCAGGACGAATGGCAATGAACACAGAAAGTCATTGCAGCATATAGGGAGGACAACTGGATTTGACTGAGTCACTTACTCATGGGTCACTTATGCAGAATAACGGGTGACACGGGAGCAAAGCAGCAGTTTAGACGACTGCTTTCAAGGTGCCTTCCCCGGTCTCCTGTCTCCTGTGTCAGCATGAGTTTTTAATCAAATTGCAAAGAGGAAAACATGCCTCAGATGTAGGATGACAGCAGAGGAGGGGCTGGAGATGATATCGATCTCCAGTGGCCGGGAGGTAAAGATACAAAGGTGGGAAGATTGCATGAAGGAAAGAGCAGATCAGGTTACAAGTTTATGCTTCAGAAGCAATAATAGCCTTCGAGAAACGCCTTTTTAAACTGCCGGTTAAAAAGCAAGAGTTTCCTAAAAAACAGTTAGTCCTCAAACAGTCATGTTTGAAAATATGCCTTAAAGTCAAAAGAGAGGGGATATTGCAAACAAAAGAAAAAAAAACATGCAAAAGAACAAAGACAACAAGCTGTTCGGAAACTATAGGTCACATCAACACATATGGCTGTCAAAATACTGATGGATATCAATATAAACCAGGGTAAAACTTAAAAATAGTTTCTGAAATAAAGATTTAATAAAATAAAATCCAAATAATAGATGAAACAATTTTATGTTATATATACTTTAGTTTTAATAAATATAAAAACAATATTTTAATATATAATGCATAATTATCTATTAATATAACATAAAAATAATGAGAAATTTAAAAATGCAAACTAAATAAATAGCTAAATTAAATTATTAATAAATCATATAATAGTATATAAAGTAACACTGGTGCAAACTATATTTTTACATATTCTGATTAAAATATTAGTGGTTCTTTTCTATGCAAATGTCCTTTCCTAAAAATATAAGTTCCTGGAATAAAGGGGCATCTAAGAAACCGCTCTGAGGAATGCAAAAAAGCTGTAAAATAAATGATGTGACAGAAACAAGGAACATCATAAATCATGAAGGTCTTTTCAGGGCCTCCACATTATATGAAAAACATTGCAGGCAGCCAATGAGATGCTGTCGGCACGAACAAAGCCTGCTTCGGTCAGGCGAGTACAACTGTAATTCATATGCTTAATATTCAAATGTCATAGTTGCAGTTTAAAATCGAATGCTCTTCTGCTTTTGTGTTTTGCAGAAGTTTTGCAGAAATCCCTTTAATGTGGGTCATGCAAGCAACCACATCTCTGGATCATCCTGCATTGACATTTTCCTCTTTGCACTGCTTTGGATTTCATGTTTTATTGATTGCCATAAAAGTAGTTTATATAGATCCTGTGAGGGTATTTGTTGGGCATCCTCCTCTCTTCATAAGTAAATATGCGTACATAATTGTTTGATTTAAAGTTGAGAGCACAGATGGAGAGTAAGACGTGTTTGTCAGTAATCTGTTGTCATTAGAGCGCATGTCTACAGGACATTCACCATCTACCACATGTTCTCAAACAACCTCCGTTTGTTTGGACGCACCATTACCGTCATTCATAAAATGGTGAGATTGCTCCACACCCAGTGATAGCAGAGGAAAAGAGGTATAAAAAGAAAACAATCATTCAGGTTTTAAAGGATGGATTATTATGGCTTAAACCTTTTATTGTGTCTCTCAGTTGACTTTTCCCTCATTTATAAAAAAACTTTCAAAAGTTTTTCACTTGTCTCTTGACCTTTTAAATTCACCTCTATAATAAATGTATAATGTTTAATATCATAAAAAAAAAAAAAATTGTCTTTCAAATAGCCCTCTGCAACCCCCCCCCCATGCTTTTAAAACATTAATTAATAAAAATGCAACTGTTGATTGTTAGTTTGTCTTAGCTCAGGTTCATTCAAAATAATATTAACAGATCTAACTTTTAATAATGCATTAGTAATTAATAAATGTTGAAATTAATCTATTTTTCACTCTACGTTCATGTTAACAAATGAAACAATATTTTAACAATTATTATTATTATTTATTTTTATTAATTTTTATGTTATTATTTTATAAATGTTAACAATTTGTCATTTTTATATTAATTTAAAAAAGAAATGGCTTAATTAACATCATGTTAAATATTGAAAACAAACTAGTTTTTATAAAGTAAATTCATTTATTTAGTTTTATGAAAAATTAGATGAAAGTCTAAAATATTATTTGATCAGATCTTTATTCCAGGACATAAGACAAGGATCATTTCCAAGCGTTTCATTCGTCAACACTTAAAGGAGTAAAAAGTGTCGAAACTGTGCTTCTGCTGCATGCATCACGTAGGATGCAGCGATGGAATGGTCACAGGTCAAACCATTTGTCTCTCGCTCTTTCACATCTCAGTATGCAAACACAAATGGAGGCCTGTGTCTTTGAAGCTGGCCTGGAGTAAACCCTAGAGGAAATGAAGTTATCCTTCCTGGAATCCTTGTTCTCATCTCCAAACGCCTGCTGCTTTCACATCCCCCTCACTCTCCTCTCCAAGGAAAAAGCTGGAACGTGCTTTTGGGGCCGACTTAGTCTCAAGTCTGTAACCTAGTGTCCACTCTTGCTCACAACAGCTTGTGATAAGCCCATTAGACAGGCACATTTAGTCATATTGACTATGGCCATGGGAGAAAAAGCAGCGGCGAGGAGATGCAAACACACTCCCCAGGCGCGGGATTAGACCTGTGACTGATCCTTAAATGAGTTTGGTTAAATACTCAAAAACTCATTTTGGAAGGGTTAAGAGCCGCTCCATTTGTCAGGTCAGCAGCATTCAGTGCGAAATAACCACTGTTTATACATGCTGTATACATGAATGGTGCACTACTTTAAAAAGCCCATAGGAAAGAAAGTAAAAGATAAGAATGTTTTTTTGCATATGACATAATTTTCTTAATGAAATATACTACCAAAATAAGCTTCATTGTCTTCTAGTTCTTCTAATTTTCTAGTTTCTCTAATATGTTTACTCTGTGTTGGAATCTGTCCCATCATAGCAACCAGCACAGCTCAGTTCAATAGCAAAACATTACCTATTAATACTGAGTCTCACTGCTCAATGAGTCTGTTAGGTTGTGTAGCAGTTTGCACATGCCGTGCTCACACCAAACATCTCTTACTGGACAAAATGCTCCGTCGACTGCAGGGTTTCAATAACAGCTGTGCAATACTCAGACTGTTCACATCATAAGGACATAAAAGATTTGGCAATCATTACAAGCAATTAGTGCAGTGGCTCCCCACCATATGACTGAGCTCCAGTGATGTGTCACACAACGACTGGCTGATTCTTAAAAACCATCAACAGAACCAATAAAAACACTCTCCAAGGTCAAAATGCTTGCTATTTGTGCTTATATATATGTATAGAGACCCCAAAAAGTATTACGAGTCTTATATACCACACTTAAAATAGACTGAATATAATTAGATAATGAAATATGGCTTTTCAGACTGAGCATAAACCTGGGAAACCATGCTTATAACCCCATCTTTATGAAAATGAACCTTGGCTTTACTTAAAAAAAAAACAGTGGTTATTGTTCCATGTTAGGCAAAAATGAGCCATGTTTTGCTATACTTACCATAGTTTAAACATGGTATTAAAACCATAGTAAAACTGTGTTATGGTAAGCAATCCTTCAAAAAAAAAAAAAAAAAAACCTGGTACTATACTTTTACTAAAATAAAACCATGGTTTGTTTTCGAAAGGGCAGGCACTTAACATAGTTAACCCTGGGTCATTTAAACCCTTGTCGGTTTTAATGTTGGTTAAACTCATTGTTCACACTGCTCTTTTACCCTGGGTCAAAAACTAATATTTATAAGATGAAGTTTCACACTGTACAATACTAAACTCCGGGTTAACCTTCTTATTTGCGGTATCAATGTCACACTTAGCGGTGGGCATCCTCATACTACTGCTGCCTGCACGATCAAGTTTTCCTTGTATAGACATCTCGGAAGTCCTTTTTGGCTGGGGTTAAACGCGAGGTTTAGAATGACGATGATTTAGGGTTAAGTGCAGTTTGAAAGCCCTAGAACTGGTGTTAGGACAGTTAGCGGGACTTTGTTAACCCGATATTGCAAATAGAGATAACTGCAGGCTGGTGCAGTGGGCGTGGTGAAAGGTAGGGGGCGTGGATACAGGTCTTTCTAGCTGGTTAGGGTTTGGGTTCACCCTTTCGGCATGCCTGTTACTCCAAGCTGCAGCTACCGCTTTCGAAACTACACAACGTTGAACGTTATGGTTAGATGCTTAGCAACCAACAGCCAATCGCGTGGCTCTAACTGGCCTGCTTTGGACAGTTATGGAAACACTGCACATTGTGTCCGTTACACAGTCGTTTCATCATTTGAGGGGAAAAATGTCAAATGATCAGAGATGTATAAAGTACTAGAGACCCATACTTGAGTAAAAGTACAAGTGCTCTATCAAAAAAGTGACTTGAGTAGAAGTAGAAGTGCTCTTTAAGCACCACACTTAAGTAGAAGTACTAAAGTATTCAACATTTTTTGTACTTAAGTATTGCAAGTAGTCTATTTTAAAATTTACTACTCAAGTACTGAAAGTAAAAGTAGAAGTATTGTGTTATGTAGCTATTAAAGAAAATAGTCAAAAGTTTGAACATATTGTTTTTACTATTTCAAATGATTAACCTAAAGGACAATCACAATTCCTTTGACTGTAACTTCTTGTAAACAAAAAAACGGTTACTAGGGTTAGTTAGCCCAATTTGCAAAATGATGTCATTAATAACTTACCCTCATGTTGTTTCAAACCCATAAGACCTCAGAGGGTCATTTAGAATTTTTTGAAGCATCGAAAATACATTTTGGTCCAAAAATAGCAAAAACTATGACTTTATACAGCATTGTCTTCTCTTCCGTGTCTGTTTTAAGACAGTTAAAAACAAAGCAGTTTGTGATATCTGGTTCGCGAACGAATCATTCGATGTAACCGGATCTTTTTGAAACAGTCCACCAAATCGAACTGAATCGTTTTAAACAGTTCGCGTCTCCAATACGCATTAATCCACAGATGAATTAAGATGTTAACTTGTTTAATGTGTCTGACACTCCCTCTGAGTTAAAACAAACCAATATCCCGGAGTAATTCATTGACTCAAACAGTAGACTGACTGAACTGATGTGAAGAGAGAACTGAAGATGAACACCGAGCCGAGCCAGATAATGACTCGTTCTCGAGTCAAGAACCGTTTCTGTCAGACGCGTCCGATTCGTGAACCGAGGAGCTGATGATACTGCGCAAGTGTGATTTAGCGTGAAGCAAACCGACACACAGAGCGTCTGGAACCGAACTGTTTTCTTTTGGTGATTGATTCTGAACTGATTCTGTGTTAATGTTGTGAGCTCATGTGCAGTCAACGCCAATGACACCATTGCATCGAGCGCAAAAGAATCGGTGAACTGTTTTCTTCAACTGGTTTATTGAATCGAACTGTCAGAAAGAACTAACGTTACTGGTCATCCGAAAACCGATGCAACCGGTTCTTGACTCGTGAACGAGTCATTATCTGGCTCGGCTCGGTGTTCATCTCTCTCTTCACAGCAGTTCAGTCAGCACGCGCAGTCTTCTTATCGCTTGATTCGCTCAATGATGTGCCAGCTTCATCAAACCTGCCATCTACAGTTCTGGCAGTGGTTTGTAATGGAATGATTCGTAACATTATTATAATTGTAACGAGTAACGATGCAGCACATAAAAAAAATATCGGAGTAAAAGTATTAAACTCAGCGAAAATATGTACCGAAGTAAAAGTGGAAGTAGGAGAAAAAAATAATACTCTAGAAAAGTACAGATACCGCCTTTTAGTACTTAAGTACAGTAGCGAAGTAGTTCTACTTCGTTACTATACATCTCTGCAAATGATGATGGAAAACTCATCAAAAAGATTTGCGTTTTTTCTTCTCTTCATCGTCCGAAAATTCCATTCAGGAAAAACTTGATAGGTCGATCACTCTGCAATATATGTAGAGAAACCTCTCCTGCTTCGCTCTGTTCAGAAACGGACAACAGTGTAAATGAAAAAAGTTGCATTAACATACAGTTTCATGTTATTTAACAGCATATAAATTTATATGCCTAGCCTGTAGGAGAGTACGTAGACACGAAACTGTACATTTAAATGCTTACAACTAATCCTATTGTAACTATTTGAGCTAAAATTAGCCAGCTAGCAATGCTATCATGTAAACGACATCATAACAGTAGTCTTGATACTGATAACCTTCATAGACATGAATTGCTAACTTGGTTAATAACTTTGGTTGCCTGACTGGAGTTAAATTGGTTAAAGTTGTGTAGTAAAATTCACTTCAAAGATTCACTTTCCATTCACGAAGATAACATGAAAAAAATTGGTCCAAAAAACGTGTCTTCTGGTGTTAAATAAAGACTTTTTAAGATGAAAATGACATTAAATTATCATTATAACCAGTAGATGGCAGCCAGGGATCACTCATTAGCTCAGTTGCCATTTCAACTTCCTTTTTTCACTTCTTGCTTTTGGATTCATCATAAAAGGACTATTGTAACACATTTTTTTAGTACTTTTACTATTTTGAAGTATAACGTATAACAAGTGCAGAAAGTCACAAAGTCGCATGCATTTAAAAAAATAAGACACCAAGACAACAAGCCTAGAAGAGTCAATTATTTAAATACTTAACAAATTAAATAAGTTAATTATTAATGGTATAACAATTAAATAATGATGCAATAAATATTTGTACATATCTTTACATTTAATTAACAAATTACATTTGTTTTAAATTGTTTTCTTTTACTGTAGAAGCTGATAAATACTTTCAGCCAACACATACTTGCTTCTGCAGTTTCGCTACTCTGAATCACTTAATGCACAGGTTTATTTTTGAAATTTTCAGATAGTTTCTTCCGTCGATTGCTAAAGTCATCAATGTCAATCTTAACAATGAATCGCGAAACAATTTAGCGGATTCACTCGCACACTCACATCTGTCATTCCTGAAACACTATAGTATATATAGTATACAGTATGGTCCTCTTAGACAAACATTACTGTAAGCAGGTCGCATGGTGCGTCCATCCAGCCAGTGATACTTTTAAGTGCGTTTTAGGGGGATTCATTAATAGCCAAAATATTATTAAAATAACATATTTCATATGTAAACATGAATTTTAATGTTTCAATAAAGAGCAAACTTATTCACAAATGATCTGTGATTGGTCCACAATAGTAAGTAAATTGCGGTTTTAAAGATCAGAGGTTCACTGATTTTAAATGAAAATGCAAATTTGTTGCATGGCTCTGTGACATTATAAGACAATCATCTATCATAAGACTGTAAAAACTTAGAATTCTGCCGTAATTTCTTGACAAACACAACCCACCCAGCTGTTTGAACAAAAACTGGCATGGCATGGTAATATGCAAAGTGCCATATTCAGTCACTCAACCACTGACAGCCACCTTTGATAAGTATCTCTGATTCATTCTGGAAGCTTTAAGCTCAATTGAAATTGTACAGGGGATTTCTTCATTACTCAACATCATATTTATTCTCCTCTGTTAACGTGTTTGTTCTACTTCCTCGACCTCCGGAGCAGATGTACCTGTGCCAGGTTATCTAATTGTCATCTCATTTGACATCATTTGATACTGTGAACCAAAGTGTGAAACGAAATATGCCATTTTTAAAAGAATAGCTCACTTAAAATTTTTGATTCTGTCATTTGCTTGTGTTATCCCAAACTGTAATTTTGTAGAGTGTATAAACAACTGTTTTCCATATAATGAAACCAAACTGTGATTTTTACCATCAAGCTTCAAAAATGACAAAAATATCATACAAAATAAAAAAAATTAAGTTGACATTTGATGTAAACTAACTCAACACAACTCAATAATCAGTTTAGTCCTATTGTATAGTCACAATGTAACACTTAGCCATAGTGGAAATCAATAGAAACTTTGCATTTGCCTTTGGGAATTGAGCTCTTTTCTTCTTCTGAAGGATTTGGACGTCAGCCAGAGCACAAGTCACTTGCACTTTTCCCTTCAGGGGAAAAAAACAGTCATTTGTTGTTTGCTGGGGGTGTTCTGGAGGCCAGCCAAATTACTCTTGAAAACCTTTACTTTTAATGACATTTGAAAGCTTTACACCTTGTAATTTTCAAGACATGTTCCCTTTATCTTTCTAAATAAGGACACATCGCATGTGAACAACAGGTGAACTGTGTCAGCTTGAGAACAGGTGCATTCAGAACCACCCGAGTTCATATCAACCTCTATCAATGATATGAGCTGGTGATAAGGCTGATTGCTCGGTTGCCTAGAGAACTTAAAATATGCATATTCACAAATGCATTTATGTGTTTTGCTGCACAAAAACGGCATTACCAGACAAATGTTGACACACCCCTAATTCTTTATTATAATCAAATTCCAACTATCCAAATTATAGCTTCTTCCCAACTTCATGAGGTGCCTCCTGGGATAGTTTTTAGCACTATAGTGAAAGACGAATGTGTGCAATGTTGCTTTTCTTCACTATCTGCAATTTTAATTGTTTCACAATTTTACACATTTTAGTTTTGTAAACAATTACATCCACAATTTAGGTGAAGCCAAATCTTATTTAAACATTTACAAAAATGTGTTCTGAGAACGTTGTGTTAAGGTTCCCATTAGGTTATGAAAAGTTATTTCTGTATGTTATGTGAATTTTAATAACAAAGTTCAGGGGGAACGCTGGATTGTTTTTTTTGCAAACATTACGGGAACGTTACTTTTGAATTTTCTCTAAAGCTTCACAGACAAAGTACAACAAAATTATTTCAGATTTTTTTTTTTAGAAAGTTCTGACTTTGAATTAATGTTCTATTGTCATTACTGGAAGAATATTTGTTCATAACATTCAGAGAACTTTGCCAGAATGTACAATATGTCTAAAACTGTTAACTAGTCATATAAACTACAACTACAACTTACATACAGATAAAATACACTAAGCAGTAATATATTGTTTCCCATGAAAGTGAATTGATAGGAGGTATCCAGTCAGACTTACCTGTCCAGGTGAAGACAGTGTTGGAGGTGCGATCAGGAAGGCCTCTGCTTGTTTCCTTTGGTTTCTGCTTATTTCTCTAATTCTAGGCCTACTACAGACTCAACAGGGAACACGACAAGCTGGAATTGTGGAGTGCCACATTACTAACCTCAATGACTAATACTGCTTGTGACAAGTGTGTGTGTGTGTGTGTGTGTGTGTGAGAGAGAGAGAGAGAGTGAGTGCACCTGATGTGGGTGTGCGCAAGACTTCAAGTAAGAGTTGCTGAAGGAAAGCTTGCTTCATTGACTCCCATTGCACCTTTATACACAGGCCTTATTAAACTGTGTAAACATTGTCTCAGTGCTTCATTCCCAGCCTGAAGGCGTTTGACATGCCAGTCTGTTGTTGTGGACAGCTTACCCCCACCCTCACAGAAAGAAAGACACAGTTACTAGAGGAACTGTCTGATTAAATGTCCGACATCCAGTTTTGAATCTTAAATGACAAAAGTTTTGAGAAATATGAGAGGGCAAGCTGGCTTAGTTGTCTTGCAAATTTTTATTCAGTTTCAGTCTGTAGTTTTTATTTTAATGTGGTATGTGCAAAATATCATATAACCAAAGGAAATTAATTATTTAAATTATAATCATTTTATAGAATAAGTTGCAAAGTAAATTCAGACTATATACAAATTGTCTAAAATAAAAATGTCACCTCACAAAAAAAAGACACACACACACACACACACACACACACACAATAATGCTTCTTTATGATACATATAATTACTTTTAATGGGGTTCATGGAATTCAACCAATAACTAAATTAACAGAAACACAGTTTTTGCATTAAATAAATAAACTAAAAATAAAACATGTTAAGAAGATTCACATGTATAAAAATACATGGCTTCTTTTATTTTTATATTTATCTATGTGCAGATGTTATGACACATCCCTGTTCAATGCGTTTCTCTTGGTAACAAACTATGATGCAAACACAAGTTAATTTCCAGATATTTCTGAGAGTTTGTGCGTCAATGTACTGATGATACGTCTGCAAGCACACAGCATGCCAAAATGTTTGCACAGTAAAACAGACACACCAATGCAAACCACACACGCACACAAACTTAATACGGACTTTATTGATAATATAAAATAATGATGACGAGTGTGCCAAAGAAAGACTGGATATCAGACCATCATTTTACATGCTGTTCCACAGACTTCTTCAGAAAAACCTGATAATTTGTCCTTATATTTTATATTGTAAAAAATGTTTCTGTGAAGAAACATTAAAATGCATCAAGATAAAATAAACTTACACTGTAAATGTATACTGTTTAAAGGATGTTTAGATACTTTTTAAAAAACAATAATATAATGATTATGATGATTCCAAATGCTGCATAATATCATCCCTGAATATCTATAACATTTCAACACAGGTTTGGCAACTGCTAAGATAAGTTGTGGAATGTCTTGCTCCAAACAAAGGTTTACTTTGCGCTCCTTCTCTGTATTTTTGTTTGTCTAGCACATTTCCCAGAGGGGGTTCATTTGCATGGCAGTTAGAAAAACCACAGGTTTAAGATGCACTCTTTTCACCATCTTACTTTGAAACAACTTTCTCATGCACAATATAACCATTTACGGACAGAAAGGTTACTGCCAAAGGTGTCCGTTTATGATGAAGTTCAGTTGAGCCATTTGTCAGAACGTGCACACCTAGAACTCACTCGATGCTGTCAATGGCTCATTGTGAAAGAGACTGTGCACATGAAACCCAGAGTTTGAGTTGGGTTCAATCCATAATCCATCAGCCTTCTCCATGATGGATGTTGAAAGCATTAGGAATAGTGCCTTTTGGGCATAAGTTTATTCATGTTTAGATGTACCCTCCTAAAAGGCTGTCAATTAGGAAGTGTTGATTAGTACAAATATTCTTTGAAACCTAAAATTAGCAAACCAAAGGTGTTATGAGACGAACAAAATGCTGTAGTGACGTTGCGCAAAGTGCAAGTTAGTAATGACAAGAGTTTATTTTCTAGTGAAGTGAAGAAGCTAAAAGAAAATTAAGAGTTCTGCTGCAAGTAATGAAGAATATCTGTTGTGTTATTTATTCTGGATTTTTCCGTGAAGACATTTTGTAACGACTAAACTCTCAAAATGTGACAACGAATACGATTAAAATGTGAGGATGACAAATATGCTAGAAAACAATTGTGTAGATTAGTTTTTTCCCCCATTTAATTTTAATCAGTATTTCACTAGAAATTTACTTTATGGGCAGATTTCAAAAACAAATTACAGTCATGGACAAAAATATTGGCACCCTTGGTAAATATAATCGAAGAAGGCTGTGAAAATTAATCTGCATTGTTAATCCTTTTGATCTTTTATTAAACAAATCCACAAAACTCTAACCCTTTCATTTGATAATAAGAATTTAAAATGGGGAGAAAAATCATTATGAAATAAATGTTTTTCTCTAATTACACATTGGCCACAATTAACAGCACCCTTTTATTCAACACTTTTTGAAACCTTCATTTGTCAGTTTAACAGCTCTAAATGTTCTCCTATAATGCCTGATGAGGTTAGAAAACACCTGATAAGAGATCAGAGACCATTCCTTCATCCAGAATCACTCCAGACCCTTTAGATTCCCAGCTCCATGTTGGTGCTTCTCCTCTTCATTTCACTCCTCTTATTTTCTATAGGGTTTAGGTCAGAGGACTGGAATGTAGCAGAAGCTTGGTTTTGTGCCCAGTGACCCATTTTTGTGTTGTTTTTGAGGTTTGTGTTATAGGATTGTTGTACGGTTGGAAGATCTAAACATGGCCCATTATACGATTTCTAACAGAGCAAGTCACTTTTTGATTCTTTTATCTATTGGTTTTTGATAGAATATATTTGATAGAATAGGATAATTTTTCTTATAAACCTTCCAAACAACATGTGTCGATGTAGATTCTGTTTGACCAAGGTTTTCTGACCCCAAGATTAAACTATTTTCTGCAGTTCTCCAGCTGTGATCCTTGGAGAGTCTTCAGCCAGTCAAACTCTCCTTCTCATCGTGCATTAAGACGATATAGACACACGTTCTCTTCCAGGCAGTTTCATAACATTTTCTGTTGATTGGAAATTATTCAGTATTGCCCTGATGGTGGAAATGCGAATGTTCACTGCTCTACCTCTTTTCTTAAAGACACTTCACTAATTTGTGAAGCTCAGTTATCTTTTGCTGCACATCAGAAATATATTCTTTGTTTTTTCTTATTGTGATGGATGATTAAGGGAATTTGGGCTTTGTTTTCCCTCCTCTTTATATTTCTGTGAAACAGGAATCCATGGCTAGATAATTTCATGTTCATAATCACCCTGGAGTGCTCAAAATTGTGAATATGAATGGGAATATACTTCAGAAATATGTTACTCAGAATAATTTCTAGGTGTGCCAATAACTGTGTCCAACGTTAATTGAGAAAAACATTCATTTCATAATGATATTTCCCCCCATTTTAAGTTCTTAATATCCAATGGAAGTTTAGATTTTTGTGAATTTTTTTTAATTTTTATAAAAGAGAATTAACAATGAAGATTAATTTTCACAGCCTCCTATGAACATATTTACCAAGGGTGCCAATATTTTTGGCCATGACTGTATATACTGACAAACATATACTGTACGGTGTACATTTTAGGACATCCTCAGATCTCAGTCATCAAATGAAAAGGCGTCATGCCTCAGACTAAAAGGCTTCAGTCATCGGACAAAACGGCATCGCGTCTCTGACTGAAAAGCTTCAGGTCTCAGGAAAAACGACGTCAGGTGTCAGGTCTCATACAATTAACGTTAGGCATCAGACGAAACAGACTCAGAAAAAAAGTCATCAGACGAAACGGACTCAGACAAAAAGTCATCAAACGAAAAGGACTCAGGTGGAGTATCGCGTTGCCCCGCCCCATGTGACGTCACACGCACGCCGTTCACAGGAAGTAGTAATGGTTGATTGATGGCAAAAGGAGGTAAGCAGCGTCTGATATTTTATATTTTAACAGTTTTATTCAAATGTTACACTAATTAAGTTATATAGGAAAGAGAACATGCTTTTCGAGAGTCTTGTGTGCACGTTTAAAAAGTTAGTTAGCCATATTGCAACTAGCCAGCTTTTATTTTGGCCAAGTAGTAAAATTACCCTTACGACAAAAACATGATTTTACTATATATAAAAAAAACCACACACACACAAAATTAAATCATGGTATCCACAGATTAACCATGGTTTTGCTACTCACCATAGTTTAACCATGGTGTTTGTGGTAAAACTGTGGGTATACAAATGGTACGTTAATCATTACACTAAAAAAACATGTTACTACACTTTTACTATAATAAAACCATGGTCACTTTACGTCTTGGTAAAGCAAATTCTTTCAAGTTATTAGATTGAAATCTTGGTCTAATTATAACATACCTGTATGAGTCTAACACCAGTTGTTGAATTAAATGATTTTGTAAATACAATGGTTCTGTCTTATAATTAAATATATATTTGTTTGTTTCAGTCAATCAAGTTATCGCTGACATTTTCTGGGTAAGCGTGGCTATGCTGAGCAGGACGATTACCTGGATTCACTACCCATTTAGATTTCCAGGCAACAAATAAGCTCCTCCATGCCAGAGAATTACTGTTCGTTCAATCAAAACCTGCATGTCATCCTGGACTGTACAGAAATCTGCTGTGAAAGCCCTACATCACTGAAACTCCACTCTGAAGTTATAAGTGCACTACCACATTCAAAGGTCTGGTTGGGGTAGCTCTGTGTGGTGCAGTGGAGATGTGGTTATGGCAGACAAGGGGTTCACTATTGAATATATGCTCTCCAGTATTGGTGCTAGACGGATCATTCCACCTTTCAAATGTGCCAAGCAGTTCAGCAAACAGGACTGTGAAAAAACACAGGACCACTGCACGCCTCAGACTTCTGGTGGAAAGAGTGATTCGAAGGGTCAAGGAAATACACATCTGGGATTCTGTTGTGCCACTCACCTTGTCAGGAAGAATTAATCAGATCTGGCATAATTGCTGTTTTATGGTTTATTATCAGGGACCAATGTTTCTTGAGCAGTGAATCTATATTATTACAATAGTAGTGTTACAGTGTTTACATTTGATAGTAGTTTTTTATTTATTACATTTTTTTACCTTTTCAGTTAGTTGCAATGCATACCTACCACCATTAAATGTGTTTTTCCTTTTTTTATTGTAATGTAAAATTGTATATTTTGTATAATGAAATTATTTAAATAAAATGTCCCTGAAAATAATTTCACAGACACAATGAAATAGTTGACAATGAAAAGTATTTTTATAATAACTCATGAAAAAAATCTTCTTTGTTATATCACACAATGTATCAAATGTAAATATACGCAAGTAGTAAAAGAATATGCATATCATATACATTACAGAAGATTTCATACAAAAAGTATTCACCTTGGTATGTAAATTTATCTAATTAATAGCAAGTACAATATATTTATTGTTATAATTTGTGATGTATCTAATATGTTATCAAAGATCTACTACAAAATATGCTACATACTACTCAACTACATAAAGTATATATTTACTATGAATGTAAAAATAAATCTTAGGTTCATACTATAATATGAACAGAATCTGTCCATTCATACCACTGAAAGATACACATCCAGATAAACGTTATAACAGTACTTTCATTGATGTTATGAAGGCATCATCTCGCCAGATCATCTGTATTATGAAATCTGATTGTGTGTCAGTCACAAAGTCACACCAGTGTAGACCAGTCACTGCAGTCTGACCTTGTACCTGCCAGTAGTACTTATGGGTCTCTTTAAGTTTGGCTAGTCCTCTTTGAATTTTCATAAATGGAACCTGAGCAATGTTTTCAGCAGAGGTGCTTTTTACCTCCACTAGTCCAAACGAATGTTTCAGATGGATCATGCACTCGTCCGTCTGGCCAAATTTAAAATTACAGCCAAACTGAAAACCAAGCACAGGTAGTGGGGGGAAATTAAGATCAGGAACACCTGCAGCTATACGGGGACACTGGAATGAAAGTGGACTGCCAAGAGGTACAACTTTACTTTTGACATGCCCTCAAGTATTTGCGGCAGCAAAGGCTTGGGATTAATCTGACGTAGTTTTGCACCAGAAGCCAAGACATCAGCATCTGGAAGGGGACCTAAAGAAATGAACACAAATGATGAGTCATGAAGACATTAAGCTATAGCTGTTCGCACACACACACACACAAACAGAGTTGTGAATTACCTGTGTAAGCCTTTTAATTGGGTAGACTTGGTTCCATTCTTCCCAACTGATTCTGGTTTCAGGACACAAAGTTCACTCGCTGCCTCTGGATGAACTCCCTTAATATAAAATGAATACAGTAATAGTTAAAGATTGTTTACTGATCTTGGGTGGTTTTTTATTTATATATTTGTTACTTAATCTGCACTCTTGTTCATTATTAGTATATGATGTTTAAATGTTTACATATACTTTCTTTGAGTTAATAGTTTTCTTACCAATGCAGAAAAAAGAAAAATACATGCCTGTGCTCTTGGACGATGCCATCTCTGTGGCTCACTTGATTTTATTCATCTTCTTAGTTGTGTTTCACTCCAAGATAAAAGCATTAGATGCTGTAAACATTTTTTTTCCATTTGTATAAGGATATTGTATAACATCAGTGAAGAAGTACATTATCGATTAAACTTAACGGTAACACTTCCTATGAAGCCCGTATTTAAAACAAATTATAAGAGAATTCTTATGGCATTATGATGAATGCATAATGTATTAGAAAAAAACTTTGTAATATGTCATATCATCTCATGAGTAATCATAACAACAGTTTTAATGTGTTATAATGTTTACTTATTTGTGGTTATAGCATTTAAGATTATGATTTATAATACGCAATGAATATAATGCATCCACTTAACTTACAATAGAATGTTTCCCTTAGATATAATACAAGTCTCATATCTTGGCATTGTTGTTTTGTTACTTTACTCAAAGCAGGCAAATACCACTATACATAATTACAACAATAATAATGAAAATAAAAATATTATTTTTCCTTAAACAACCAACATATCAAATATCTGATTAGATGAATGTGTAATATGGCACTTTTGATTTTAACAATATTTATTGTAATATCAATAAGATAGTAAGATACTGTATATATTTTAAATAAATAATGTCACGATATAAGACTTATAAACCATTATAAAGTTAAATAAGTATAAGTCTTATAAACCATTATAAAGTTAAATAAGTATAAGTTTTATACGTATAATTGTTATAATTATTTATGAGATGAAACAACAGTTTTTCTATATTTAATGCATTGTGGTTTTATTATAGTAAAAGTGTAGTAACATTGTTTTTTTAGTGTAATGATTAACGTACCATTTGTATAACCACAGTTTTACTACAAACACCATGGTTAAACTATGGTGAGTAGCAAAACCATGGTTAATCTGTGGATACCATGATTTAACTATATCGACCATGTGTTTTATTTATTTATTTATTTGTGGTTTTTGATAGTAAAATCATGTTTTTTTTTCGTAAGGGTAATTTTACTACTTGGCCAAAATAAAAGCTGGCTAGTTGCAATATGGCTAACTAACTTCTTAAACGTGCACACAATACTCTCGAAAAGCATGTTCTCTTCCCTATATAACTTAATTAGTGTAACATTTGAATAAAATATAAAATATCAGACGCTGCTTACCTCCTTTTGCCATCAATCAACCATTACTACTTCCTGTGAACGGCGTGCGTGTGACGTCACATGGGGCGGGGCAACGCGATTCTCCACCTGAGTCCTTTTCGTTTGATGACTTTTTGTCTGAGTCAGTTTCGTCTGATGACACTTTGTCCGAGTCCGTTTTGTCTGATGACTTTTTTTCTGAGTCTGTTTCGTCTGATGTTAACGTTAATTGTATGACACCTGACGTCGTTTTTCCTGAGACCTGAAGCTTTTCAGTCAGAGACGCGATGCCGTTTTGTCCGATGACTGAAGCCTTTTAGTCTGAGGCATGACGCCTTTTCATTTGATGACTGAGGTCTGAGGATGTCCTAAAATGTACACCGTAATACGGACAAACATCAGGGTAAGACTTGACTGTGAACTTTATCAGGGACCAGGGTAGTTTCCTTTCTTGGTTTTCCTGGATTTCTACATTGATTTCAGGAGGAAACATTAATGTTTACTGAAAAATTATAGGCATGATTAAACAATTTTCTAGTTTTTAATGTGCTTGATCATCCTTGACCTTCATCTGAGCATTCAGTTAGTTCAAAAAGGCAAGAAACTTTATGATTATTAAACATTGTGCAGATGTTATCACTAGCATACAAGGCACTTTTGCACGTTGTTGCTATAACTACACAAATTATAATATTGGATTGAAAAGCAAACACATTAGCCTGCCTAATTAAAATAACAGATAATTATAAAATGTTTCCTAGGTAGAGGGTTAAACGAAACTAAAACGGGCTGCTACAGATACTTACGTGAGTCATGCACAATAATAGGATCACCTGAGGTGAGGAGGAACTATCTGGAAGTGGTTAGCCTAAATGTAAAAACTTGAGAAGATGCACTTTAATATATAGCAAAATAAACTAAAAAATATTAGATTACGTAGCCTACGTCAGAACGCGTAACAGTAACCACTCGAGTGATTTCCATGGTTATCTCTATTAGACATTTTATCGCAAGACATAAATGCATTCATTGATAATTTATTACTTTATTCTAAATGTACATAAGTTCATAAAACTAGTTTGTACAACTGCTAGGATTTAAAAACTAACAAACTGTAGATTCTTTTAAAAGGGTCATAGGATGCCCATTTTCCACCAGTTGATATGATTCTTTAGGGTCTTAATGGAAATTCTATAGCAATTTGGTAAAAAGTTCTCAATGGATGTGTAAAAAAAAAAAAAAAACCTTTTTACCCCATCAAAAACAACGCTTTTCAGAGAAAGCCGTTTTGTAGCATTTTCCTTTAAATGTTAATGAGCTCTGCTGACCCCGCCCCTCTCTGCTGAGCCACTCTCTGAAAGACTTTTACTTTAGCCACATCGTGAAACATGCTAATTATTAGAAAAGGCAATTTGCAAAGGTTCATTACAAAAGGGGGAAAAAAATATAATCCACTTTTTTATAATCCACAGTCTTCAGTGACAATCTCTGCTAAAACTATTAGATGCCATTTTGGAATTCAACACAGGTGAAAACAAAACGCGTCAAGCAGTTTTTATAGTGTCCTAAAGATCCTAGATTGCTTTCATTTTCACAATTTGCACGTTTCAAACCTGTTTTACATAGTTTTTATCTACTTTTTTTCAGTCATTTCAGAAAGCCGGTTGAATGACGTTCATCAGCTGACCAGTCACCTGACTATGGTCTATACAAGTAAAGTGGGACACTTAAGCATTGACCTACCGCACTGATGATGGGTATTGTTCATCATGCTAGTATTTTTAAAAACAACCCCATAAAGGTTCCAGTTTTACCAGTATTTGTCTTACCTACAGGTATCTTAAAATGTATAGATCTGCACTCAAGCAGCCCATGGAAAAGTCTTTGCAGTCGGTTAGAAATGGTCACAGTCCAGTGCTGATATCAGTGTAATCAAACTGCCATTGCACACAGACACAATTTTAAACCCAAACCAGCATGTAAACGACTAAACTGACCATCATATAACCGTAAAGTCACCTGGCTTGTATAATTTATCAGCCTTTTCTGTATCACTATACACTCAGCTCTTAGGAATAAGATATTAGCCCTTCGAAACTGCCTGACAGGTTTACTTACCATACCAACAAACTATTACACCCAACTGTGTAAATACCAAGTCTAAATTTGTTGTTTACCCCTCGCACTACAGAAGCATTATGAAAATGCACAGTCCTGGATGGTATATACCCTGCAGTGTTAAAGTAAGTTGTTCTGGTGAAATACACTGATGACAATACCCTGTAGTCTGAAGTCTGAAACTTCCTTGTTTGCAGTTGTCACCTTGGTACATGAGGTTTTAAGTGACACCAGGAAAAATTGGAAATAGGGGGTTAGGGAAATGGCATAAAATCTATTAAAACTTTTCCACACCAGGAAACACTTGCTGATAGTTAAACAAAATGCTCAAGGCTCATTTGACTTAAATCAGTGTTTTTATACAAGACCCCATTAACATCAGCTTAATACCACAGAATTTGCCTGCCGCTTTAACTCCCACAGCCCACACAAGTACTTGTGAGTTTTGGGGAAGAGCAGCTGTCAAATCAAGAGGAAATACTTTGCATTTATTTAAGGTCCTTCTATGATCTTACATGTTTGTCAGGTGGGTAATAATATAATAGTGCCGAGGCAAGTTGCACAAGACCTGAGATGTGAGCAAATATTTGCCTAGATATGGTCTCCTCAGCGCAGATCAACACATCCATCTATGTGTAATTAGTTTAAACAAGGTTATATTGTTCCTGAAAGGCCATAGAACATCGGGCTTGTGCTGGAATTCAGTTTATGATGAGAAATAGACATGATTTTGGTCGTAAAAATATACTCTTCACTAGTGAAATTCAGTTGCATTCATTTGCATTTACTGGAGAGTCTTTAAATGAGTTGAAGTCAGTTAAAGATGTCAGAACCTCATGGTTTATCATATCAAAATATTCCAAGTGGTTATTTTAAATAGCACATTTTAAGCAAAATGCTTCACAAAATAAGTTTGATTGATTTTACGGTATTGTGACTCAGTAGTTGTAAAAGTTAGTTTGAACATGTCCAGAGTTAATGCTGTGAACAACATCTGTTTCTGTAGTAGGACACCTGGGTGAACCTGAGGAAAACTGACTTCATATTTCCTTTGAAAATCACCAGAATTTAAGTGGATTAAAAATACAGAGACTCCAAACGTGATGAAGAAAAGTTTAGCTAGTTGCACAGACAAAGATCCTGCATTTGAGCACAGGTATTGACATTCATACTTTTGGTGCCAGTACTCAAGTTCTTTGCAGTGAATGGGTGCCGTCAGAATGAGAGTCCAAACAGCTTGTAAAAACATCACAATAATCCACACTACTCCAGTTGATCAATTAACAACTTTGTGAAAATAAAACAAGTTTTAACCATCGTTTCTGGCAAAAATTTGAGTGCATAATATCACTTAATAATATCCCTTATCCAAGTAAAAAAAGTCACCTTGCCTCAGGAGAGAAATATGCACACATCAAGCATGGTTTACTAGCCAAAATATTCAGACACAGTTCTAAACAAAGAAATTTGATTTCTGAATTTTGATTTGGGAGGACAACAGGAGACACTGGAAGAAACATTATTACGAGCTATTATGGCCAGAAGTAGTTTAAATTTAAAATGCACTGATGGATTTGATTCTTACAAATATGCATAAGAAAAAAAATAAACAAATACTTCAAATACACAAGATGTTAATTGATGGACTGGAGTGGTGTGGATTATTGTGATGTTTTTATCAGCTGTTTGGATCCTCATTCTGACGGCACCCATTCACTGTAGTGTAGAGGATCCACTGGTGAGCAAGTGATGGGATGCTACATAATCTATTCCCACGAAGACACAAACTCATCTACATCTTGCATGGTTAGAGTTTTAGCAAATGTTCTTTTTTGGGTGAACTATTCCTTTAAATGTTGAAGGTCAACAAAAATGTTGAAGGTCATATTTCAAGGTAAAAGGTTAACAAAAGGCCAGATGCTTATGATTTTCTCTGGGAACTGAATTAACAAATCACACTGCTCATGTATACTTCATGCAAAACACAAGATGACAGAACTGTTTGTTTCAGTGTTAATTTAATCATACAAATGTTCAATTATACATACAGGAAAAGGCTTTTCATATTTTCTCTTTTTCACTGTGCTATCATAGGACTCTATGCAAACTCTCCACTCAATCATACACCATGACACGGTGCAGAAAAACCTAACACATCTAACAGAAAAAAAAAAAAAAATCAGAAAAAAGACAATAATTCAAGAATGAATCAATCACACTTCTTACATGCATAAGCAACACCAAAAAAACAAAAAAACAGTGTAATTATAAATCGGAAGGAGGCTGTGATGAGGACATTCACTAAGAACAGCTCAAAGGAAGACCTGACCGATGAAGCGATGGCATCATCCAATGAGCTGTTTATTGGCCGAGCACTAGGCGAAATGTCAGTTTACTTCTGTCCTAACGTCAACATAAAACAGCGACCAGTTTCAGAACATGAACGTCTTTTATGCTTCAACTGTGAGTGCAACTTTTTGGAATATGGAAGGGACTGTCCCTTAAAACACTGCATAGATCATTTGCAATGTAAAACTGAAGCCACAGCATTTCTAAAACACGGGACGCAATGTTGGTAACGTTAATGGCGAAATTTTCAAGGTGCATAGAACTGGGGGAAACGGAAAATAATTGCCTGACGTGTTAAATTTAACAAGACATGCTGACACTAATCTGTATTGTCTTGACATAAAGGTCAATTTGGGCTCCTTGATTTGCATACTGCTTGAGGATAGCAGCCAATTTGTTTAAACGCTTTCATCTTCACGACCTAATGTTTATCTCAGTAAATAGACCAATAGAGAAAAACATTATAGGAGACTTATTAACGTTTTGTTTTGTTTATGTCTTATAAATTGCCAAACCATTGCAGCAAAACAGAAAATAGTGAGCATTTCAGATATATTTAGCGAGATATAAACATCCAAGAGGCTTTCCATCATACCAAACACAGAGGCACGATTATTTTCAAATCAAATCAATTCTACAAAACTCTTTTATGCATTAAAATATTACTTGGAGCGTTCCAGCTTGAAATCTGCCATTTAAACATTTAGCAACAACTCAAGAATACAAATTAAAAAGGATATTTTTGGTTAAATGCAAATGCTACCAAAGAAAATAAATGGTATCTTATTAAGAAAAAAAAACTAAAAAAACAAGTGTTTAGGGAAATGCCATTACAATGGAAGTAGTGCACTTGCCACAGACTTCAATTCTAGGCACATACATGTCGATACATTTTCAGGTAGAGAGGTACAAATCCAAATTATTTCCTGTTACAGATGACATACACTTGCATTTAACTCAAAATATTCTTTTAAAATGAACTCATTCTCACACTTTCCCCTCATTAAAACACCCTCGGCTCATTTAAAACAGCTTAATACCATCGTAGGTCTAGGTGAATGACATATGTATGGTTGGGAAACTCTATCAGTGACGTGCTTGTGAACTTTTAAGTCAGTAAACGAGGGAACCAAAGCCACATCTGCTTGCTATCATCTCTGATGGACTGAGTCATTATGAGTGGAAACCAACATCAGCACTCAGGAACTGCAGGACAACATCAATGTAAACGAATAAGATAACAGCAACAAGATCTCTGACGACAGCTAGGACTTGACCTGTGGTGGCAGTACAGATGCATATAATGAGACCTAATGTGCTCATGTACGCTGTACAGGTTGCTGAGCTTTTTTTCTCTCTTTTTGACTTAATCCAGAGAACAGTTTTGTAATAACAATTACAAGTGGCTGGCAGAGGACCATATGAAAGCAATTACACAATTTAAAGTATGCACACTGACCTTTTTCCTCAAAACTGTTCAGTTTATGAAGAAAAAGTCAGAGAACATTGATGAAAAATTATAAAACTACTTGACAGGCATTAATTCTTTGTTGATGGCTTTTGTGCATGGCTGAAACACTCAGTTGCACACATACTGAGGTGACCACTGCAACACCTGTCAAGAATAAACCCCAGTAATATTTCACTGCAAAACCAAAAGGAAATATACTTTGCGTAAAGGAAAGAAAGCCAGTTTTTAGGACTTTGATTTCCTTTGTTGTGATATTTTTATGGTAATTAATAATTTGATGCAAAGTGAAATATATTTTTTGCCATATGTTAATTGGTTGCATTTAAATTAGGCTTACAAAAAAATTGTGCAATTGTAAAATTTTATGCAAAAATGTAAACAATGTGAGAACATTGAATCTGAAAAGTTAAATGCCCAGTTTTATTACAGTAATGAAAATTAATAGGGAAAATGTGCTTAATTATCATGAGGCAAAATATCAACAAAAAAAAAATCCAAAAAACATACTCTTTTCTTTACGCAACATATACATTTCTTCTGCTTTCCTATTGATTTTGGTGTGAAACATGACACATTCTCGTAAGATTCACTCATTCATCTATCAGTCTTGCCTCGGTTTCTCTTGTGCAGTCGTGCACTCACTCACACATCTGAATTTCCTGCTGTAATGTGAAGTTACAGATCAAAAAACGGTGTATTTTTCATTAGATCTCTGTAGAATTTCTAGCACTCATCTAAATCTAGCATTCACACATGCTTAACTCAGGTGTTGGTTCAATATTGATTTGGAGCCAAACAGATTTGTCCACACATTGATGTGATGTTGTGATGCGTCGGGGGAGAGGGAGGGTCACCAAGTCTTTAGAGTAAATCTCTTCCTCCTCTCACTGAACCCTAGCAAAGGGCAAAAGCAGCAGCTCTGATGAGCTACTCGACGGTTTCTGTATCTTAAGACTGTCCGAACGGGAAGGGTCCATTAATGCCCTGGGAAGAAACAGAAACAATGAGATAAAACTCTAATGTTGAAGACCACTTGTAAATATACGTCCTGAAGAAAACGTAAATGGTGCTTGACCATTCAAAACTTGTTTTAAGTGATTGCATATACCCTTAATATAAAGATCTCCAAGTTTCTGGCTCAAGTCCCTCCTTCAGTGTAAGTCTTTGTGATTCATATTATTATTGCCACATTGATTAATTAAGGGTTATTTCAAATATTAGCAATGAATGAGTAACAACTGTATCAACACCCAATTTTATACAAATATTTGGCCTGCAGGTGTTGTTAAAGAAAATATTCTGTAACTTAATGTTACACTGGAAATATATTTACTCTATGGGTTTACGGTTAGCAGTCTGAGATTTCAACAATGACTTCATTAACTGGGTAATAACATTTAGCTCACATGCTAGCATGGAACTCCATCTTGTGGCCGAGAGGCAAAGTTTAACTCAGTTAAGGGCATATTAAACAGCCTCTAGATTGAGATACACAAACACAAACCCTGAAGTTAACATGAACACCTCAAAGCCAAATTCAGAACGACAAACCTCTACATGGGGCTGGGAGATAAAATGCCTTCCATTAATTTTCAGCCTTTTGCGTATACATATATATAGCAATGTATTAAATAGTTTAAATGGTGTTTTTGTAAATCAGAAAACAAACCAAACAGCCAATGTGTAGATGAGTTTGTTTCATTATTGGAATCGATTCATCACTTCATCACCAGTGGATACTCTGCAGTGAATGGCTGAAGCATCATGGACTCAGATTTGGGCAGAGGCACACCTTAATGATGGATCTGTTTCTTATAAACACACAGCTTTTCATTTCACAAGACGTTAACTGGTGGACCGGAGGGGTGTGGATTACTTGTGGTTGTACTTGTGCTATATGGACATTCATTCTGAAGGCACCCATTCACTGCAGAGGATCCATTGCGGAGTAAGGGGTATAATGTTACATTTCTCCAAATCCATTCCTATAAACAAAAACTCATCTACATTTTGGATGGCCTGAGGATGAGTAAATAATAATCAGCAAATTTTCATTTCTGTATGATCTATTCCTTTAACTATTTTGATGCATTAGAAACAAAGTTATAATAATATAGTTCTAATTCAACCACACAGGTCACAAGTCAGCAATAATGTGCATGGAATCTGCATGGAAATTTAGTACAGGTTTTTCCAGTATTGCAAAATGCTGTTGTGAGGGTTTAGGAACTATTCTATTTCAATCAATCAATTCTTAAGAATCGTCTGTGCATAATCACTCAAAAATGTTGTGGAATTCATCACTTGAATGAATATTGCTATTTATTACCATATTAGTGCATATAAAAGAAAACTAAAACAGATAACTAATTCATTAAACGTTGCATATGCTTACAGGCTTTTGAGTCAAAATAATGTATAAAATAAAAATAAAAAAAGATATTTATTGAATCATCAGAAGGCTGAAACTCTTTTAGCTGTATCTCCCAGCCCCAGCTGTATCACGTGTGTGGAATGAGGAAAGGTGTAACCAAACACAGCGAGTCATCACAATGTGCTTTTCTTTGGTCAAATGTCACAAAACAGGACAGAGAAAAAAGGTGACGCACTTTTGTAATGTGACCTTCACGTGAGCACATTGAAAAGATTTTCAGAAAGTATTGAAAGACCTGTGGAGTTCTTGCTTTTCTAAACCTCTTCACTTACCTTTGGAAAAAGCCCCTCAATCATGAACATTTGTATTAGGATCACAGATCTTGACTTGTCACCACAGTAGTCAAAATGTTTTTAAGTCTCGGTTACACTTTAGTTATCATTTGTTATTATCATGCTAATCTTCTTTCAACTCAATGAAATACTCCAAATGGCATACATACCTGGCTGTAAGTCACTACTGAAAAGTTGTTTTGGAGACCATTTGGTGTAATATTTACAGAGGTGTGATTGAGTCCATTTTGATCTTGCTGAATGGAGTCCAGAGGGGCCTCCCAGTGGCCCCCGGGGTCTTTTAGATGATCCTCATTGGTGTCCTGCTTGTTCTTCTGTGGTGAGGCGAAAGGGTTGAAGTCTCCCTCCAGACTGCGGTGGGGCTGCGTGTTGAACTCTGTCTCGAAGGAGGATAACTGCTGTGTGACGCCCAGCAGGCCTCCCTCTTCCACACTCAAGATCACCCAGATCACATCTGCACAGCAAGGGGAAAGAGGTGAGCCACGTGTCCTCCATTCACAAAAGTTGGTTGCAGAACTCAGAACATGCAGAACTAATGTCATACTACTATACTAACGGTACTATTTTAGTATGCAGTAGGCAGGAAGAAAATTCTGTGTGGTTGGATTAACTTCAGGATTTGTAAATGACCAAAGTTATAATTTTTGAGTGAACTATTTCTTTAAAATGTTTGTCATTGCATAACGTTTTGCATATTAATATTTATTAAACTAATTACTAGTACTAATACTAATTTGCTTCATTTTTACTCACCTTTACATCGTACCAGAGTTGCAGAAATGTAGCACTGCATCACTTGCTCACTAATGGATCCTCTGCAGTGAATGGGTGCCATCAGAAAGAGAGTTCAAACAGCTGATAAAAACATCACTACATTCCACAGTCCAACACTTAATGCTGTGTGAGATGAAAAGCATCATCCTTGTTAGAAACAAATCCATCATTATGGCGTTTTAACTTTAAACCATTGCATCTGGATAAATTTGAGTCGATAATCCATAATAACACTTCCCCCGCGAAAGATAATCCCCTGTTGTCTCCTCAAATCATAATACACAGACATATTTGTTTAGAACAGTTTTCGCTTGATAACAGTGCTTGATTTGTGCATATCTCTCTCCTGATTCAGACGAGACAACTTTTTCACTGGAGAAAGCAACTTTATGGACTAAGAACTCCGTTAAAGTAAACATCAACTTATTACAAACAAAACACTTTTGACTTCACAAAATGTTGACTGATGGACTTGAGTGGTGTGGATTATAGTTATGTTTTGATCAGCTGTTTGGACTCTCTTTCTGATGGCACCCATTCACTGCAGAGGAATCACTGGTTAGCAAATGATGTAATGCTACATTTCTTCAAATCTGCTCTGATGAAGAAAAAAACTCATCTACATCATGAATGACCTGAGGGAAGGTAAATTTTCAGCTATTTTTATTTTAAACCTTTTAAAAAGTTATTTCATAGCCTAATTTCTTGAAAACATTGACCGGTACTTCATCGCTTGCGTCTTCACCTCCGTAGAAGAGTCCCAGTGGCAGTGCACATTCTCCACTGGCCCTGGTACATGCCAGGAATTGGCTGGACTGCGCATCTGCACGCTCACGTCTGAGATCTCCTGTGGATCCAGGGACCGCACCATCACCATGTTCACATGGCCAAACTGATCCCCGCCAACATACTTCAAACACACACCTGGGGGCCATGACTCTGCACCTGTAATAACAACAGAAACAACACTGAAGTTTGACCGAACAAGGGATTTAATGTGATGTGGCTAGATCCTCAATCCTTAAGAGAAGCAAAACTATTATTGACATTCTGATATCAGTAAGTTTTAGGAAATATAACTCTATAATGCATATCATTGTGAATAACAATCTGTTAGAGCATCAGCCTCTTCATATTTACAATCAGAGTGAGAAAACATTCACCTGTGTTCTGTATCCTCCACGTCTTTGTGAACTGTGTGTCAGGAGGAACAGACTCCCCCTCTCCAATCGTCACATCTTCCACAAAAGACATTGACGGCGTGTTGATGTTTGGACTCTCAAAGTCATAATATGCACCAATAGCTGCTTGCAGGTTCCTGATAAGACAAGAAATGTATGAAAAGCAGATTAAACATCAGTCAATAGTTAATATGAAATTGATGCCAACAAACATGTAGCTTACATTTATGCATTTGGCAAACTTTATCCAGTGACTTTACAACAGAGGAACATAAGCAATCTGTCACAGAGCTAACAAGATTCATGATGACCAACAGGTTTATTATAAAGCTAAACTAGAAGCCTGACATACAGTTTGTGTCAATCCTAAAATCTTAAAAATAACATAATGCATCACAGTACTAATTATATACTCATTTTTTTTTTTGGCATATATAACATATAAATGGTTCATATTACGCTCAGAAATAAATAGACAATATAAATAACTCTCTCTCACACAAAATAATAACAGTACATTTAAAATGGTTTAGAGTTCCACCTTTCCATCTTTGTTTTAAAATATTTAAGTTTATACATACAAAAAAAAAAAAAGGTTTGAAATGCATTAAGCAAATAACAGCCCAGAAATTAAAGTAATGTTCAATAGAAAAGAAGAGAGGGATAAGCTTCTCGGATGAAAGTACACTGGTGCATTACGTAACTCTGAAGAAAACTTTACACTAGTCATCACGTCAAAAAAAAAAAAAATAAATAAATAAATAAATAGTATGCTGTTTATTACAAATAAAAACTAATCTATTTCTATCGTTAGGCAACATAGCATTTTTGAAGAGTCGTGACTGAACAGCATTGAACACTCACTGCCTGTGTCTCAAAACATTTGCGAGCCCCTACGTAGACAGCATTTTGAATCCACGATCCGAGTTCGCAGCATTTCGAGTTAGAAAACCTCCAAAATGCTGCTTAGATAGGGAACGTAAAAGGTTTTGAAACCACAACCACTACTATAGCAAGTCACTAGCACAAAACAAGCTAACGTTACATGTTTGATAACTGACATAAATAAGACAGACCGAGTTTGTTTAAAAACATGTTTTTAGAAAAAGTAAATGTATTGCTTTAATTGCTTTGAATGTCTAAAATACTACTTCTGTAGGTCATGTGAGCCGAAACGTACAGTGGCTGTCTATTGTAAACAGCCAATTAGTATAGCTTGTTGTGTTATTCGCTTCAGATCCAATTGAACTCCACTGGGGCTCATGACAGCTGTCCCTAGCGATGTTATTTTTACATGCAAGATATTTTAAAGCAAGAAATCGCAGTGGTCAACTCTTTATGCTTGGTTCAGGAGTAGGCCGCGGCCGAGTCCCCGGACTCACCAGTTGGTCATGTCCAGGAAGAAGGCGCAGCCCGCCGGGTTGAGCTGGAAGCCCAGCAGCCTCTGGAACTCCGAGATGAGGACATCTTTATCCGTGGTGCCCATGCAGCTGAATTTTTGCCATGAGCTCCGGATCCAGGTCTATGTCCATTGCCCTCCATGAGCATGCGGCTGTCCCGGGGATAAATTTTAATTGAGTCCGAGGCCTTCTCCGTCATAACAAGCGACCCGATAAAAAGCTCAGTACGCATGGCTGCGGGCGGGGTGCGGAATGACGTCACATGCGACGTAACTATGGTGCGGGGAACGTCAGCTGGTTGCTATTCGACTTGTTGCTGCGCCCAGTGTGGCCTAAACTACGCCTTTAAAGGGATAGTTCAACCAAATAGCAAAATTATGTCATTAATAACTTACCCTCATGTTGTTCGAGCCCGTAAGACCTTCGTTTATCTTGGAACACAGTTTAAGATATTTAGATTTAGTCCGAGAGCTGTCAGTCCCTCCGTTTGAAGCTGTAATGAACGGTATACTGTCCATGTCCAGAAAGGTAAGAAAAACATCATGAAAGTAGATCCATGTGACATCAGAGGGTCAGTTAGAATTATTTGAAGCATCGAAAATACATTTTGGTCCAAAAATGCCAAAAACTACGACTTTATTCAGCATTGTCTTCTCTTCCGTGTCTGTTGTGAGGGAGAGTTCAAAAACAAAAGCAGTTTGTGATGTCCGGTTCGCAAACGAATCATTTCGATGTAACTGCGTCTGACAGAAACGGTTCTTGACTCGAGAACGAGTCAGTCTGTTGTTGGTTATCGGGCTCGGCTCGTGTTCATCTTCAGTTCTCTCTTCACAGCAGTTCAGTCAGTGTACTGTGTTAGTACACGAATTACTCCGGGATATTGATTTGTTTGTACTCAGAGGAGTGTCAGCCCCATTAAAAAAAGTTAACAGGCTTAAGTCATTTGTGGATTAATGCGTATTGGAGACGTGAACCGTTTAAAACGATTCAGTTCGATTGGTGAACTGGGTTAAAAAGATCCGGTTACATCGAATGATTCGTTTCGCGAACCGGATATCCAGACCTGCTTTGTTTTTGAACTCTCCCTCACAACAGACACGGAAGAGAAGACAATGCTGATAAAGTCGTAGTTTTTGGGCATTTTTGGACCAAAATGTATTTTCGATGCTTCAAATAATTCTAAACTGACCCTCTGATGTCACATGGACTACTTTGATGATGTTTTTCTTACCTTTCTGGACATGGACAGTAGACCGTACACACAGCTTCAATGGAGGGACTGAGAGCTCTCGCACTTTATCACTTTATGTGTATAATGTGCGTTGGATTTAGCTGCATTTTTGTAACACAGTGCTGTTATTTCAGATCAAAGTGTCTCAGAGGATGATACTACTTGCATCATATGCAACGAGAAACCAGCCACACCAACCTGCGTGAGGGTCTCAGTAACCTGATTAGCCAGCCTGTCAGTAATAATAAGGCCAGGTCTTGGATCTAGGACCCATCTCTGCGTCAGCTTGGGTGAGATGACAAGAGAGACGGGGAGAGCTAGCCACAACCGGAGACAAAGGAGCGAGTAACTTAAGATAAAGCAAAATTGTGTTTCAAATGTTTTGTACTTGCATGTGTGTTTTTCACTTTAGGGATGGTGATGTGGGCCGAGCAGATATTATTCTGTAGCACTTATAATGTAATATACCTTTGAACAAAAACATGTGATGTAAGTGTACTTTTAATGGTGTAAATTTAAATAAGGAAAAATGGTTCCAAATAGTATCAGAACACTTCTTAGTGTTAAATGAAACTGTATTTTGTAGATTTCATATAGAAAATAAATTTTAGAGCAGGAATAAAGACCTAAAACCATTAATGTTGTAAATTAAATTGTAATAATTTAAATCAATTTTAAGTTAATTTTCATTATTGAAAAATTTTTTTTTCTTATTTTATTTTATTCTGTTCTGTTTGTAATTATTTAGTAACGCATAAAGACCTTAAAACCTAACACAAATAACTTTTTTCCGCATACTGTTGTAAATTGAATTTTTTTTATTATTATTTAAATGATAATTTAATTACATTTCAAGTTTATTTTTATTATTTAAATTGCATGAGAATTTTCTTATTTCAGTTGTTATTTTATTAAAAAATGTAATTATTATTAAGACCATAAACCCTAAGGCTAAGAAATATTTCAAGATATTGTTCTAAATGTAACTTTAATAATCGAATAATGAAATAAATGTAATAAACGTATTTATTTAAATAAAATTTTATAATTTTATGAAATTTACATTTAAAATGTATTTTATTATTTGAATTACATTATTACATTTATTATAGTTTTATATAGAAAAGAGTAAGACCTTAAACCCTGACACAAAGAACAATTTCAACATATTGTTCTACACTGAACTTAATTAATCTTAAAGGGGTCATATGATGCCGTTTGCATTTTTCCTTTCTCTTTGGAGTGCTACAAGCTTTTGTAGATATTCTTTATCAAAGTAAAGACTGCCACGCCCCCTAAAACAGCTCATTCAAACACGCCCCCACATGTCTACGTCACTTTGGGTGTAAAACAGCCCAAATGTTTACACAAAGAAAGAAGATTGAGTTTCAGTAACCGCAGTTTGTGTTGAAGCAGTCATGTCAGGCAGATGCTGTGTGTTTCTAGGTGAAAGCAAAAGCACTTTAAAAAAAGCACTTGGTCTTCTAAAAGTAGATGCATTTAGGAATCTTTAAGATTACTTACAACAGAACAGCAACGCCTTTTATGGATGACCGTTTCATGAACCTAGGAGAGGAGGTCATTCTGACTTTGCTACGACAATCTGGCGCTTCTGAATCAGATACTGTAAGTATGTTTTGTTATTAGTTTAATTATTTGCTATTGACTTTAAATGTGGAATTTTGCACGTTGTGTGTGTATGTGTGAGACATAGAGAGCGAGAGAGAGAGAGGTGTCACACAGTGGAGTCAGCTGTCTTAACCGTCCATGGCTTGTGTACTGCAAACACATACGAGCTTCATCAAAGCATGCCAACATATTCTTTTACACCAAATAAACAAAATAATGATCTTTTAAATAGCATCATATGACCCCTTTAATAATTATTTCATTATTTTGTTTGACAGCCAGGCAAGGAGGGAGAGAGGAGAGGAAGGAAAGAGTTAAAAAAAAAAAAAAACATAAGAGTTTCTTGGCAAGGGGAGGGCAAAGGAACACAAACTGTGGGTGGACCCCTGTGACAATGTCAGGCACCTAACCCTCCCTGGTCGAGAAAACACTAGTACCATGAATGCTTACAGTGGTTA